>NC_056725.1:278691752-278741609 GCF_019279795.1 Protopterus annectens
AGCACAGACATCAAGGAATAAAATCCAAACTATCAACCAATTTATTCTTCCTATCCTAACTTACAGTTTTGGAGTTATTGACTGGCCCCAACATTTTATTTATTTATTTATTTATTTATTTATTTATTTATTTCAGTTTGACGACTGGGGAGGTCCACTGGGTTTCAGTGGAGGCCCGGGCAGAAAAGCTCCACATTGCATAGTAAACATGGAAATTTAACAGATTAAAGTTATATGTTGGATAGATTAAATAGGGAAACAAGAAGGTTGCGTCATGTTCACCAAATGATTTATAAAAATCAGTGCATACCATGATTATATATTCCTGTTCCCAAGGAGGGATGGGCCTCTTTGAAATTGATTATATGTATAGATCTGCAATCATGGGACATTACACATATCTGCTGACCTCATAAGACCCAAATGTATTGAAAGCTTTGAAACATGATGAGAATAAATCTAAGATGACTTCTCTGCTTACTCTAGCAGAAGCATATCGGTGTCAAGCAGGAAAGGAAATCAAATCAGAAGTAGATAAAAATCAGAAAGCAACTGAATGTGCCAAAAAACAAATAAAGAATATAAGGTGAAGGACCAGATGAGAAGGCAAGAAATGTGGAAAATGCATAAATATAGTTGCAAGTATAGAAAACTTCTGGAAGAACCTCATGTTGATCAGGAATGAATGCAGGAATGGTTAAGGAGAGGCAAATTCAAACCAATAGATGGAAGTTTAATATTGGTGGCCCAAGATAGTGGGTTGCATACATGTTGGTTTACAATGTCCATTGAACATGTGGTAGAAACTGACAAATGTAGCTTTTGTAAAACAAAACTGGAGACAGTCGCACACCTCGTTGCTGGTTGTGACATACTAATGGCGGAAGGACTGTATACTGAAAGGCATAATCATGTTGCAAGATTGTTGCACTGGGGATTGTGCAATCACTATGGTACTGAAGTGGCTGAAAAACACTGGAAACATGAGCCATAAAGCATCATAGAAAATGATGAAGTTTACATCACATGGGATCATCCATTACCAACAGTTCAAAAGATAGATGCTAGAAAACTGGATATAGTGGTCCATGAAAAGAAGTCAGAAGTAGCATTGATCATTGAAATCACCACACCCAGTGATTACAGTGTCTTGAGTACAGAGAGACACAAAGTCATAAAATATCAGGATCTGCAGGCATAAATGAGAGCAATGTGGATGAAAGATACCCAGACAGTCCCAAAAAGGGTAGGAGCAACAGGTCTTATAAAAAAGAATTTACAATCATATGTAGATATGTTACCTGTACAGATTGCAGAATGAGTCGTTAATGGGCACATTGCAGGTGCTGCGAAGAGCACTACTGGTTGACTTCAAAGAGTGAAACAATACTAATTTCATGAACTTTAATCATACTTTGACTAAAAAATGGGGTCCATTCCTGTCATGGTATTAGAGACCCAAAAGACTGGAGAAATTAAATAAGCTAGAAATATTACTACAAGAAGCAACAACTGACTTATACAAAGCAACATATATATATTTCTCATTCTTATAAACTTTAATTTATTTCATAAAAGCAAATAAGTATTTTTAGCTGATGCAGATAACAAATTCCTTACTCCGCAGATTTAAAGGTAAGAAGTTGCATATATATTCAATTACTGGCAATATATATAAGTTACATGACTAATAACATTTGGTAATAGAATAATATTTTACACCGTCAGCATTCTTTTAATCTACAGCCAAATTAGATATGATTAACTTTGTCCAATATAATTTTTTTAGTATGCTAGTAGTATGCGTTTAAGCATCTGAACCAACCAGCCAAAATATTTTAACCGTAATAATAACAACACCTTCATATAAATCACAGTCAGTGGTCTGACATGCTGAATTTTACAAAGCAGTTCTCAAATAAATGTCTAATAGATTTCCTTATTTGAGCACTGAGAACCCATACATTGTTGGATGTTAGCAAAAAAGATTCACATTCCTAAACCTAATAATCCTACAGGTCAAATTAACACGTTTTTATTTTACATCTGTTTCAAACTGTAGTTAGTGATTAACAGATGAGTAATGAAATATTTGACTAAAATTATATTACACTGTTAATTTAGTTGTATTCCTGATAATCAAATAAATGCTTCACCTTTTAATATGTAGGCAGCGATGCACGTATTAATGGAAAGAAACCATAGTCTTGCAACAATACTTGACAGAATCTTTTTTTAGCAGTCACCTACAACAGTGAGCTCCACAGCTGAACATTTCATTGGAATACTAATTAAAGATAGATAAGATTCACATTAAATCAGAAGTCAGTAATTATACAACGGTATTCAGAATCCAGTATTCAGTCATTTTCTTATTGATTATATGTTGCTTTTGTCTACAGTCAAACAGAGCTGACTTAACTGTCTCATTACTACTTTTAATGAAACCGAGTGTTCATGTATGCAGATGATAATGTTATAACAAAAATAGATTTATCAACATCCGTCACTTGCCTCTATAATGAAACTGAATCAGCTTAAACAATAACTGCATACAAAAGTAAACAGACCTTAAGCCAGGTGGTAATTGTTACTGGCTCAGCGACATGCAACCATTATCAGTACCACTTTTTCCAATTCAGGGGGAAGGGGAGATGGAGCCATTCCCAGGACGCAGAGATCACAAGGAAAGAATCAATGTTACAGGAGATTTCACCTCATTGTAAGGAGCATACACATTCAAACATATATTGTACCCACACATAGGGGCAATTTGAGCATAAGCAACTCCCATAATCACTTTTCACTGGTATGTAGGAGGTAGCTAAAGCCATAGCCTAAAAAGTCCACACAAGCACAGGAATGACATTACTGCACAAAAGGCACACCAGCTCAGTACTGAAATGAAGAAACAGACAGATTGACACAATGGACGTAACAGCTACAGCAGTGCATAACCCTGACTACCAGTACCAAATAAAAAGTATTATGATGTATAGATATAGCTAACATTAGTTTTTAACTAGACATTTTAGAAAGTTCCTGCTTTTAAATTAGACCAGACAATAAAATTAAACTCAGAATACCATGTAGTATAAATCTTCCTACATTTATAGATTCATAGAGTTTATAAGGCAGCTTCATTCTGTTGACCATCCTCACCCTGCCAACGCCCACCCACTTAGGGTATCTCTTGCTTTAAGGAGGGCAAAACAAGTCAGGCCCACAGTGAATCTGTGGGCCCCCATTCAATTCTCAAGGTTTGCCTTAAAGGAAAGGTATCACTCTGTTTTAATCGAAATACTGTTGTAAACCCATGGACTAAAAGGTCAGGGGCAGTATAATGATAATTCACTCTGGCCACAGCTGCAGATAGCCAGAATACAAAAAAGCTGATTCTGCTTTTGTGCAGAATCAGAAAGCAGTACAGCTGATAACACTGATATAAATCTGCTATCCCTCATTTTGTCACATATTTTTGCTCAGTCTGTCATAATCATTTCAATGTTCTGATAATGAACTGAGGATTCCAGTCCGTCAATAACACCAGTCCTCAAAATGTCATACTTTTACTTTCACGAATGCATATTCATGTAAAACTTGTAAGTTTAATGTTTTAACTGAAAAACAGCGATGGACTTTTGTGGTATGTTTGAATCTCTCCCTAAGGGTGCACTAATAAACAATATTATTATTCCATGGAGGTCTGCAGGTTTAGAAATTATTTTAAATAATTATTAAACTTGTAGACCTCCATGGCATAACAGAAGTGCATTACTACAACCTTGGAGAGGTATAAGCATAAAGCTAGTCAGCTGCCCTGATTTCTGCTTCTGCACAAAAGCTGGAATGGCTTTTTGTGCCTCCGCTATCTGCAGTGGTGGGCAGAGTATATCACGGTAATATTGTCTTGTGACATTTTGTTTTATGGGCTTACAAAAGTACTCCATTTTATATACTACAGAAAATTAGTCCAAAGAAGAGGAATAATATCTTACTGATGTGTCGATGGAAATTCAAGAAGTTAGTTCATGTGTGTGAAGCTTTTTGTTTTGTGGAGGTACAGGAGATTAAAAAGGGTCGGATCTTGAAAACCACAGAATGCTTGGGATAAATCACCACAAGAAAGACTATTAGAGACAGAGTATAAAGGTGAACCTCAAGCCTGTTTTCACATCGGAGGGACTTTAGGCAGGTGATTTGTTTTTTAAATTATTTTTACTGAAGTGTTAAAATGTTGTATTAAACTCAGTATCTTAGTTATGAAACACGTTACCATGCCCTGCTGTACGTAAACGATTATACAAGATGTCATCTTATGTTTTAGTAGAAACTGTTATTGTTCTTACTGTGTTATGTGTTGGGAGAGATGCATACTAAGAGGGGTATTACATTCTATAATTGCTCTAACTGGGCAGAGTACAGAGGAATGATGATTTGTTAGGACTTGAATAAGGTGACTTTAGTTTTAGCAAGTGGGAGAGGTAGAATGATTTCCTGACTCCAGTCACTGTACGGTTAAAAAATAGGGAATTGTCTGCACCGGTGTTATGATTTATGATAACTGTACCAATCTGGAGAGGGGGTGCCATCTACACTGAAAGTTGTGTCAAGATGTTATCAAGGCTGTTGGTACACTTTTTCACATTTTACAGTTGCATGTTGCAACTACACCACAGATTTCTGTGATTTATCCTTTGCTGAAGTAGCATAGTCTCAGATGCTGAGCAAGTGACTACAGTCATTTTACACTCATTGACAAATTTAGTTATCTCAATGTCTTGGCTAGTGGTTTATAACTGTTAGAAATAGATGTCAAATAAAAGGGATCCCAGTGTTGAACCCTGAAGAATAATGCTAGCTCTGTTTTGTATTCTGTGCTTTCACCTATAGGTAGGAAATATGAGTTCTCTCTGTCTAAGCCAGTTTACCATCTGTTTTACAGCATGAAGCACTAGATTTAGGTCTTTAAGTTTGCTTAAACTCAAGCAAGATAAGCACCAAAGTTCTTAGCCACAGCAGTTATGGTATGTGATCTGCGTGGCCGCCACTATCTACAGCTTCCGTGACTTTCTGAAAGAAAACTGCTAAATTAACTAGACATGATCTTTCTCTGACAAAACCATATGATAGCAAGACTAGCACAAAAAGATTTTTATGTCTGACTTTATGAAATCAGTTATACTATGTTTTGTAATTTTGTAAATCAGGTATACATTTTTTCTGGTTAGGTCTGTAATTGTCAGGATCTGAAAGAGGGCCCCTTTAGGCAATGGCATAATGGCAGCAACTTTTATTCTTCAGAAACATATCCTGTAGATATGCTTGAGTTTAACAGTTTTAGAAGCCCTCAGAAGGCACATTGGGTGCAGCTGATTAAAAAGTCAAGCATCTTATCAGAGTCCACAGAGGTGGTGATCTTAGCTTTCTAGAGTACAGTTAGGAAAGGATCGATAATAATGATGTGGAGGGAAAGGGACTGGGAAATTTGTGGAACATCAATGATTGTTTCTGGTATGAGTTTCACACTAAATGTATCTGCAAGTACATTATCCATGCCTTTAATGATGGAGTGAGCAATACCATTATGAATTGATGTGTGCTGTTTTTTAATTATCTGATATAGTAGAAGAAGGAATTTTAAATATCCTTAGTTTTGGGTGCTAATTTGGTTCTGTGTTTTGCTTTAATGTGCCTTATGGTCGTTTACAAAGTTTTGCTGATCTTTTTGGTAGAGTTTTATATTAGCTATTAATTTGCATTTTTCTTTTATTGTTAATCTTAATAGTGCTGGCATTCATCAAAATGGCTTATTTTAAATTCCTCAGTATATTTTGTTTGATTTAGACAGCTCAGTTTATGCTGTTTGAAAGAGTAGAACAAAAGTATGTGGTATAGATAAAGGTTGACACTAGATGGAGTGTATAAACCCTGCAGTTGAATTTTGAGACCTTTTCATATAGTTTTAACACATTTAAGTTTTTAAAGCCCTTGATTTCAGAAATGGTTATTTTGGTGGGTTTCGATGCATCACAGGAGAGGATTGTGGTTATGTGATGAGTTTTGACTAGAGGTAAAGGTACTATAGAAGCACTGAAATTAATTTGTCTGTTAGTGAAAATCAGCTCAAGAAGATTTTGACTCAGTATTGGTCTGGTTAACTATTTATACAGCAGGGTTAATATTTACAAGTCAAACAAGCTTTGAATATATATAAACAACAAAGACTATCAGTGAGTCCCAGCTCTACCTTCCAATAAAATTTATTTCGTTGAACAGTTCCTTCTCTAGCTCGCCAACAGCCTTTACAGAGTAAAACAGTAAAACTCATAAAACACTTGCAATATATACAAAAAACAAGTAATCAATCAATTACATAATTAAACTATCAAATCACATAGCTTAAATATATTTAAAGTCACAGTCTTAAACAAGACATTGCCAGTTACATTCTCTGTTCATTCCATGTGGATGCAAAGTCCCAAATTTCATAATCAAAATGCATTCCTTTTGTCTTAACATATTTTTTGCCTATCAACATCATTATAATATAATGGAACATGTTCCAGAACAGACACTTTTATATTCTCAATATTTCCATGGTGTACTGAGTTAAAATGCTCAGCAATAGGACTAGTAATTTTATTATTTTTAACATCTCTAATATGTTCTTTTATCCTATCTGCTAGCATTCTTATGTTTCTCCAATATAGTATTTGTTACAATCACAGAATATGACATACACAACACCTTTGCTCATACATGTATATTTGCCTTTTGTATCAAAAATTTTGCCATTTATTTTATTCACTTCATTTACAACATGTTTACATATAGCACATTTTCCACAAGGGAATGTTCCCAAATTCTTCACAACATTTAATTCATTAGTACAAGGCTTTTTATAAATGCTGTGTATCAGAAAGTCCTGTATATTTTTCCCCTTTCTATATGATGTCATTAATTTTATATTTTTCAGTGATGTTATATCTTTTTAATAAAATTCCAATATTCCATAATGATTTTATTACCAATCATAGAGAAGTTAGTGTACTTTGTAACAAAAACATTCTCTCCTGTTCAGTCCCATATTTATTGCTACTTTCATAGTTATTTTGTCTAATAGTGCCCTTACTCTGTTTAAAGGCTCTATGCAAGCTATTTTCTACATCATCTGGGTTATACCCTCTAGTTTTGAATATCTCGGCCACTTTATAGGCCTCCCTAAAGGCCATATCAATATCAGAATTGAGTCTTTTATTCTCAAAAATTCCCCATAGGGATGGCTGACAACGTATGGGGGATGGCAACTATCTCCCACATTTTCCAGCTTATTTCATCAAATTTTCTATGAATACTAGTATATATGGGAAAGCCATTATTGCCCCTAAGCGAAATATCCAAGAAATTAACCTGGTTTCCCTTTTGTATGTCACTAAATTTTATACCAAATCTGTTATTATTTAATTCATCAATGAAGTTATCTGATGTATCCCAATCCCCATGACAAATGAAAATTAGGTCATCAATAAATCTAAAATACCTTAGAACATTATTTTGAAAGAAAGGCAACCTATACAGGTGTTCATTTTCAAATAGCCCCATAAACAGGTTAGCATAGGCTGGTGCAAACGCTGCCCCCATAGCAGTACCTGTAACTTGTCTATAAACAGTGCCATTAAATTCAAAAAATTATTTTTCAAGCAGAATTCTACCAGTTCCAGGACATAATATGTTTTAGGACTATCATTCAAAAAGAATTTTATAGCTTCCAAGCCCAAAATATGGGAAATATTGGTGTAGAGGCTCTCTACATCCACCGTAATAAAGTACATATTTTCACCCCAATATATATCTTTTATTTTCCTTAGAAAATCATATGAATCTTGTATATAAGAAGGTAACAACAGAACTTTCTTTATCAATATTTCATGTAACATGGTGCAAAGATTATAAGTAAAATATCCAAAAGCTGACACAATAGGCCGACCAGGTGGTCGGTTCAGATCTTTATGAATTTTAGGTAGGCAAAAGAATTTTGCAATTTTTCTGTTCTTTACATTTATTTTTCTATTTATATCCATTTGACTTAGATAGTGTAATCTCACACCTTTCTGTAATAATTTTTCAAAATCTTTTTCTGCTTGACATAGCTGATTAATGTTAGTTTTACAATATACATTGTTGTTATCTAGATGTTGCATACACATACTATAATAATCATGAGAGTTTAATATAACTAATTTTCCCCTTTGTCTGCTTGTTTAAAGACTATATTGCAGTTTTACTCAGTTGTTGCAGCTTTTCCCATTCCAATTTTGTTAGATTATAAGTATGCTTTTTATTCATAAAGCTCTCTATTTCCTTTTCTAACATTGTATTCAGTAAAGATTCAAAACGTACTATATTAGAATTTTTACATGGAGGTAAAAAATAGTTATTATCTTTAAGCATATGTGTATTTAATAAGTCATAAGCATTATTTTCATCTTCACTTCCCGATGCACATGAATAAAAACTTTCTTCACTTTCTGTTTCACTATCTGATGAAAGTAAAACATCACAGTTAGTATCTAACTCAGTTGCTTTATTTAATCTAAAGAAGTGTTCCTTTAAATGCATTTTTCGGCATAGTTGGAACAATTCAATTTTAACCTCATACTTTTTGGGTAAGCATGTGGGGACAAATTTTAAACCCTTCTCTAAAACAGACATTTCTATCTTGTCTAGTTTATAACTGGACAAGTTAACAACATAATTACTATGTAAGTTATGTCCATCTACCTTTCTTATGTTGTCCATCGCCGAGTCTCTCTGGCGTTCTGGATTGTTCCAGCCCCTTTTCCTGGTATTGGTATAATGTCCATTCGATTCTGAGTAGGTTTTATGAAATGCTTCTGGGTTTGCTGCAACTGGCAGTCTAGGAAAAGTTTCTCTGTCATCTTCTTCCCATGAAGACGCTCCACTTTCACCAGACAGGAAGTTCTTACTGGCATATTTTTCTGAAGCAGGATTTCCTTTTGAAAAGAGACACTCTTTCTCCTGTTTCTTTGATAGCTAGGAAATACAAACGCCCTCTTGTGGTCATAGTCTCTAATGTCTCTAGTCAGTTTAGATTTTTTTCTTTCTACCAGATCTTTTTCATAACTATTTAATTTGGTGTTAATGCCTGAGAGGAAATTCTCTAATGTAGAATTTGATGTAATATTTACCAGTTGTTCACAAACTTGTTTGGTTTCAACTACAAGTTTGTCTTTTTTCATATTGTCTCTTTCAATTAAAATTGACACCCATTCTAAACTGCACCGATGTGCAGCTGCTATCCATCGTTCATGAAATTTAACTTCTACTTCATTAGTAAGGTCAAATGGTGTTGATGGATTCTTAATAGACCTTAACCCTCTAGGTGTTATATCCAGTTCAATATATCTTTCAAGACTGCCAATATTGTAGAAAGTAGATGTTTCTTTAAAAATCAATCTTTCAAGTTTAGAACACAAATCCTGTATATCTGGATTATCTGAAATAATGTTCTTTTTGCCTACCATAGCAAAAGGATTGGTAGTAGTTCTCTTCCTGGAATTTTCCCATTTCTTTATAATACCAAAGCCTGAGTCTCCTGTGGCTTCTGGTACTACATTCTTTATCATTGTTGTGCCAGTGTCATTAGGCAAATTACTGGAACGGTTGCTATTTTCTCCATTCCGATTAAACATCTCCATACCAGTCTCTCTAAATATTCTAGGAAAGGAGCACATGGACTCACTTGTCATATTAAAACAACAGCAAGCAAGATGTATATATATAAACAACAAAGACTATCAGTGAGTCCCAGCTCTACCTTCCAATATAAACCCTGCAGTTGAATTTTGAGACCTTTTCATATAGTTTTAACACATTTAAGTTTTTAAAGCCCTTGATTTCAGAAATGGTTATTTTGGTGGGTTTCGATGCATCACAGGAGAGGATTGTGGTTATGTGATGAGTTTTGACTAGAGGTAAAGGTACTATAGAAGCACTGAAATTAATTTGTCTGTTAGTGAAAATCAGCTCAAGAAGATTTTGACTCAGTATTGGTCTGGTTAACTATTTATACAGCAGGGTTAATATTTACAAGTCAAACAAGCTTTGAATATAGCCAACTAATTCTAGTATAGTCATTCCATCTACTCAGTCACTCATCAAAAGGTTATTTCTATTTATAAGCAGTTCAGAGAGCACACTGAGAAATCTTTTTTTTTTCAGGGGTATGGAAGGTGCCCCATAACCATCTATGACTCAATAGTTTTGCTTGCTTTAGGCAATTTTAAGTTTAGTCACTTCTGTTTGTGTGTTGTAGGGAATATGTCTAGAGATAACTGGGTATGTAACAAATATTATACCATGACCCCCCCAAAACGTGCACGCTGATTGGCCAGCGTGCCCGTTGTAAATCGAGATATACTAATGGAAAAAGGTCCGGTTGCCCGGACTTTTTTTCATTAGTATAACTCGGTTTTTAAAACACTGTCTCGCTATGTTAAAAGGGTTTAACATAGCGAGACAGCTTTAAAATAAGCAAGGGAGATCTCCGTTGCTTATTTTAAAGCTGTCTCGCTATGTTAAACCCCTTTAACATAGCGAGACAATGTTTAAAAACAACGGAGAAAGCAAGATCTCCGTTGCTTTTAGTCTCGCTATGTTAAATGAGTTTAACATAGCGAGACAGTTTTAAAATAAGCAACGGAGATGTCCGTTGCTTATTTTAAAACTGTCTCACTATGTTAAACTCATTTAACATAGCGAGACACTAAAAAAAAAGCAACGGTGATCTTGCTTTCCGCTGTTGCTTTACAACTCTGATGTACTGCACAGGCGCGCAGTACATCAGAACTGCCGCGGATGCCAGACATCTGCGGAAGGGCAGTAAACAGGCATTATACTATGCCATTATTTAAGAAAAGTAACAGTTTCTTTTCTTAAATAATGTCATGGTATAATAGCAATAACCCACTTCTGGGTGTGGGTAATGCTAAATTTACCTACGGGTGGCTTTGTTTGGTCCCTCGGGCTTCGCCCTCGGGACCAAACCACGCCAACCGTGGGTAAATTTAGCATTACCCACACCCAGGCGTGGGTTATTGCTATATTAATTCTCCCCCGCAGTTCTACCAGGTCTGATTGAAATGATAGGTGATGAAATGTTATGAAGAGGGAGTGCTGTCTTTACATTGAAACCCAGCCTCTGTTACAGCACTGATATGAATGTGTTCAAGTTTCAGGAGAGCCACATAACCTCGTAATTTATTGGTAAAACATGTGGCACTAAACAGAGAAAACACTGATGTGGTCTATAATAGAATTCATGGCAAACTTTTTTGATATGTCCAGCAGGTGGACTTTACCTAAGAATGTCACTTTGTAGGCTGCAATTACTTTGTACACATTGCAGAAAATATAGAAACAAGGTGGTAGCCATCTTTGGCGAAACCACTTAGGCCATTGATCATCTTGTCCTAAGTGGACATAAACTGGACCTTCCTAGAACTGGAGCAGCAGCTACATAGCCAATTGTTAAAGCAAATTATCTTCTCCTTGTATGTGGCTATCATGCTGAATGAGGTTAAGATCCTGTCAGGGTTTATGACTTACCTGCATTTAACATATGCATAGCAAGCTGATGTATGACACTTTGCATATCCTTCTGGGATGAGTACCCTAGTCATTCATATTTATTTGCATATTTATTAACCAGGTAGCTGTGCTTGTCAAAAGGCCAATTTCAAACATTACCTATCCTAAATGAGTCTTATATGAGCCAACAGCCTGTCATAGTCATATTTGTCCTGCAGCAGCAAGGGCTGCAGGACTATCATGACATCATGGATACCGGCACTATAAACTTCAGTTTCTCAGCTAAGCTGAATATGTTATCAGCACTTTTTGTAGTTCATTGTAGCTCTATAGTACACTTCTTGCAGAGAACAGTTTCTCCAGCAATCCTTTGTTATATCAAAACTTACCTCTGAGATTGCATTTACACCCTCAGGTGTATAAATACATTGTTGTTTGCCTTTTGGCTTTTTCCTGGTAAGGGGTCACCACAGCGGAACTCCGGTCCGCTAATGATTGGCAGTAGATTTTTACGAAACGCCGAGGTGCTAGCTCGACACCCAACCTTCAATGAAAGCACACCCATTTAGGCACGCATGTCTTTCGAATGCTACCCAACCGCGGGGAAGACATGCAGATTCCGCACAGAAGGCACTCCCAAGCCAAGCCGAGAATCGAACGGGAGAACCTCTTGCTGTGAGGTAAGAACGCTACCGCTGTATCACCACGACATTCAGGTGTATAAATACATTATCACAGAAAAACATTTAACAGTCTTGAAAGATGGCATATCATCCTGGTAGGAATTTACAGTTTTTTAATGCTTAGCATAGTTAAAGACCAATTCGTTAGTTATGGACTAATTGTATAGCATTAAACTAATCCTATTCAGTTTAAAATGTTATGAATTTGTAATGAAAACCAATAGTTTATCATTCTTCCAATATGTCCTCTAACTTCATAGATTTAAAAGAAAAACAGAATGACTGATTGGTTTGAGAAGTCAAGATGTAAGACTGATACAAACATTATACAATAGGTGTAACTTTGTACACCACAAATATTGTTCGCTTACATTCGTAGCACAGAAATGACAATGTATGAAAATCATCACCAAACATATCATATATAACATACTACAAAACAGAGTAAATACGTTTGGTGGCAGAAGACCAGTATCTAGATTGTACAAGGCATTTCCTTCTTCAGATAGCATTTCCAACTACAATGTAGATCAGTAGAGTAATATTTTCCCTTGTAGTTGTGTTAGCTTTATAAACTAAATGATGGAATTTCTATGAAGGATATCTACAGTTTTGTGATTTAACTTAAAATAGTTTATCCCATAGCTTTAAGTAATGAAAAAACTAAACAAATGATGTGAGAGTGTTCAATCTCGCCATTTGTTCTTACACATGGGTTCGGAGCCGATCCTCGGCTCCGAGTCGGCCGCTTGGCAAAGCTCTGCATTGAGAAGAAGCTTGAGACCAACCTGTCTCCCACAATTCCCCTCTGCCTTTACCTCAGATCTAGTTTGCCGCTGCAACGTTTACATCAATATTGATGCGCTCAGACCACCCCATTTGACGGTGCCACTCTCTTTGGCCCCAAAGTAAAGGAGACCCTTACCCGGTGTGAGCAAGAGGGAAAGACTCTGTCTGCTGTCGGAGTCCGTTTTTCTACCCCATCCAGACCGTACCCCAAAGGGCAACGAGGTGGGAAAATGTGGTTTTGAAAACCCCAAGGCTCTTTCCCAGGCACACAGGGTGATGCCCCCTCCAGAGGCAGAGGGGGGGGCAGAGGTGGAAGACGTCGCCCTGGCGGCAGAGGGGGTCAGCAAAACCAAGTTGACAGGGATACACTCCCTGGGAAGCCTTTCCAGCACTCCTGAGAGGAGGCCCGACTGTCCTGCTCTGGAGGCAGTCGGGGGTCGCTTAGCTTTTTACCCTCAGGCCTGGCAAAGTCTTACTTCAGACAAATGGGTAAAAAGCATTATTACCAGAGGTTACAGAATTCCATTTCTATTTCCCCCATTACCGCAGAAAAGACTCCCAGATGTACCGCCACATCAGCGAGATCCTGCAGCTATATTAATTTCAAAGCTGCTAGAAAAAAGAGTCATCCAATCAGTCCCGGTGGACCAAAGAGGATTCGGAACTTACTCAAGGTTCTTTTTAGTTCCAAAAAAGACAGGGGACTGGAGGCCAATTCTGGACCTAAGCAAGCTCAATACTTTCCTCAAGAAAGAAAAGTTCCGGATGGTCACGCTTCAATCGATCCTTCCATTCTTACAGAAGGACGACTGGATGTGCTCAATAGATCTCAAGGACGCGTACTACCACATCAAAATGGCCAGAGCTTCCAGGGATCACTTGCGCTTCTGGCTGGGAGCCAGTCACTTTCAATTTTGAGCCCTGCCCTTTGGTCTGACCTCCGCCCCCAGGGTCTTCACCAAATGTATGGCAGTGGTAGTGTCTCACTTGAGACGCCTAGGATTCCAGGTGTTTTCGTATCTGGACGACTGGCTCCTTACTGCCACCACCGAGCGTCGACTGATTCAGGCCAGGTATTACACACTAGAACTCTGTGTTCATCTCGGAATTTCCGTAAATTTCGAAAAATCTGTATTACAGCCATCACAGCATATCTCATTCACAGGAGCAGAATTAGATACTCGTTGCTTGATTTTAAGGCTTCCTCCAGAAAGAATAGCCTCTCTACAAAATCACATATCTCTTCTCCTGTTGTCCAAAAAATCCCCGGCAAAACTGATTCTGAAAGTTTTGGGTCTCATGGCAGCTTCCCTCATTGCGATACCCTTGGGAAGACTGCACCTGAGAGTCCTTCAGTGGCTGATATTTGCACAATGGTCGTTCCAACAGTTACCTCTGACACACGAAATTCACATCACGAACATCTGCAAATCGCACCTGTCTTGGTGGCTTCAGAGTTGCAATCTCTCCAGCGGCCGACCATTTGTGCTACCCACTCCGACAGCTACGGTGACCACGGACACTTCCCTGATAGGGTGGGGGGGCATCTTTCAGGGACAGACAGTCCAAGGAGAATGGACCAATCTAGAGTACAATTTGCACATCAATGTTCTGGAGATGAGGGCAGTGTTTCTAGCATTGCAACACTTTTCTCCCCTTCTACCTCTAGGGACCATTGCAGTTCAATCGGACAACATGTCCGTAGTCTGGTACATAAACAAACAAGGAGGAACCAAATCTTACCAATTATGCAGAGAGGCCATGAGAATTTGGCAATGGGCAGAGTCCACGGGTCACTTTCTGATAGCAACGCACATCCCGGGGTTATCCAACGTCATAGCGGACAGGTTGAGCAGAGCCATCCTGTTACCTCATGAGTGGTCCCTCAAACGAACAATTGCGGACATGATATTTCGCAAGTGGGGCCAGCCTTGCTGCGATCTGTTTGCATCTCCAATGAATGCCAAATGCAGAAGCTACTTTGCCCTATTACCCCCTCCAGGGGAAGTCCCCAGGGATGCTCTGATTCACGATTGGCCCCCAGGTCTCCTGTACGCCTTTCCTCCTATACCTCTGATTCCAAAATTTCTACAGAAAGCCAACAACCTGGAGAGGACAATAATCCTCATTGCCCCGTTCTGGCCTCGTCAAATTTGGTTTCCCTTTCTTCAAGCACACCAAATACGGGAACCCTGGATCCTGGACCCAGAGCCAGATCTACTGACCCACTCGTCAGGGGCTCCTCACCCGTCGCTCCTATCCCTCAGACTAGCAGCTTGGCTGCTCCGCTTCCCTTCTTAGCCAGGTCTGATCTTCTTTCTCCTGCGGTTCAAAATATTCTGGTGGCTTCTCATAAAGCTTCCACTACAAAAATTTACACTAGTAAGTGGAAGCGTTTTGTACACTGGGCAACTACGCAACATTTGGATCCCTTAATAGCCCCACTGAACAAAGTCTTGGAGTTTCTATCCGTACTATTTCACCAAGGAGCTTCTCCTGCCACTTTGAGGGTTCAATTGGCTGCTATTTCAAACTTTGGGAGAAAATGGGGCACCTATTATGGCTCATAGGCTTTGTAAGGCCTTTCTAAAAGGGTCTTTCCAAATCAGGCCACCAGTCAGGTTTCCTACACCACCATGGAATCTGAACCTCCTGTTATCACAGCTAATGCTACCACCCTTTGAACCAGCCTCTTCCTGTTCTTTGAAGTTTTTGTAATGGAAAAACCCTCTTTCTGGTAGCTATCACCTCAGCCAGATGGGTATCAGAACTTCAAGCTCTTTCCATTAGACACCCATATTTGATCTTTCACCCTGATAGGGTATCTCTTCGCACTAATCCGTCCTTTCTTCCCAAGGTTTGTTCTTTCAATAACATTAATCATTCCATTGAGCTCCTCACATTTTTCAAGAACCATTCCAATAAGCTAGAGTATATGTTACACAAGTTGGATGTTCATAGACAACTCAGATTTTACTTGGATAAAACAAAAGATCACAGAAAGACAGATCAACTCTTTATAGCTTTTGCGGACAGCAGAAAGAGCATGGCAGTGATGAAGCGAACCCTTTCCAAATGGCTATCCGATTGTATTACTTTTGTTTATACTGCTACTGAGCAGACTTTACCCGTCAAACCGAAAGGACATTCTACTAGATCAATATCTACATCCCTGGCTCATGCGGCCTGCCTACCTTTGGACACTATTTGTGCGGCCGCCACTTGGTCTAAACCACATACATTCATTACTCATTACAAAGTGGATAGGGTTTCCAGGGACAGGGCAACCTTTGGTTCCACTGTGCTCAGGAACTTTCTTCCGTGTGTTTCTCAGGGTCACGGAGCCAGGGACGCTACCCATGTGTAAGAATAAACGGCGAGATTGAACACTCTCACATGTAGAAGTTATGTCCTTACCATAACGTTCCATGTGGAGTGTTCATCTCGCCTTTGTTCTTAGATTCCCACCCTCCCACCCAAAATCAGGAAGAATGTCCAGTTTAGGCGTCTGGTTTGGTTCTCCCGCTTCTGTTTCTCTCAGCTGTTACTGCTGTTTTCAGCTATGCCTTAGCATGTATGTTGTATGTTTCATTCCCGTTGGAATCTGGTATTGTTTGCAAACTAGATCTGAGGTAAAGGCAGAGGGGAATTGTGGGAGACAGGTTGGTCTCGAGCTTCTTCTCGATGCAGAGCTTTGCCAAGCGGCCGACTCGGAGCCGAGGATCGGCTCCGAACCCATGTGTAAGAACAAAGGCGAGATGAACACTCCACATGGAACGTTATGGTAAGGACATAACTTCTATTTCTTTCTCCATTTCTTTATTGAGTTTGCCACTGTAAAATCCAAAATGAATGATGGTGCTCTTCATGCTTGGCACTGCAGAGCTTGTCATCACCTAATGATTTTTGTCACTTCACATCCACCATATGCATCTTGTTTCTAAGAACATTTTTAAATAAAAGTATTTCAGCAGAAAACAAAGATACTACCATTCAGCAATATTAGTGACAATAATTGTTTTTCTAAATTGTTTGAGCTAACGCTCTCCAGCTGAATTTCTGCTAAAAGAATCATGGAACCCATTTGTGAAATGTTCTTTCTAAAGTATTACAAGTGACCTTCGCCGGGTGAAATTCCACTAAGCAATCAGTGGCACAGTAGCACATACCTCTAATTATAAAAGAGTAGCAAAAATCTCGTTATTTCGAAAATAGGAACAATCTGACTCCTTCGATTATTTCATTTCTAACAAGATTCATTTCTTTGCTTTCCTCTGTGCCTCTATTTTTATTGTTGAAGGTAAGTTAACTCAATTTGGAATGCTATTTTTCATGTTTCAGTAGGTATATTTTACTCATTTCTTTCAAAAAGGGAAAAATATTAATTGCTCACAAGATGCCTTATGTATGTATATATGTATGTGTGTATTTCTGTATGTCCATTCATGTGTGCATTGCACGTTTGTGTGCATGTCTGTGCATACATGCATTTGTTACCATTTTATTGTCATAGTACACTTGCTATTTATTGTGTCTTGTTCTAAAGCATTGAAGTAGGATCCTTTGGTTTAGTTGAGTCTGACATTGGTTGCTATCCATACTGATTCACGTCTGAAATACCCTTTGAAATTGCCTACTGCTGATTTTTTTTGTCGTTTTTTTTGCTTTTACTGTCATGTTTAATACATTAAAATATACAAATATAGCAACATATCTATAACATAATGATTGGAATAAACTGTGTTAGTTTAGCTGCAATTATTTGTGATGTTTTATATTTTATGTCTATATATATATATATATATATATATATATATATATATATGTGTGTGTGTGTGTGTGTGTGTGTGTGCATGTGTTCGTGTGTGTGTGTGTGTGTGTGTGTGTGTGTGTGTGTGTGTGTACACACATTCATACATACACATACACACATATACAATACACACACACACACACACATATATATGTATATATATATATATATATATATATATATATATATATATATAGATAAAACACATATTTCACAGTTTGTACATATATTATTGCTACAAGATTTGTGGTTCCATTTCATTGTTTTCAACACCTTTCCTCAAGAATCATGGTCTAACCAAAAAAGATTGGGAGAACAATGGCCTAGAATCAGGAAAGTTATAAATATTGCTGTAATTCACTCACATTTTTTCACAAATTTAAGAGCACAACATGTTTTGCAATTGCATGTACGTGCATTAAACAAATATGAATTATGAACTTCTTATGTGTGTGATTAATGACTGACTGTAATCTGCAGGGATTTACTAAAAAAATATCAGGTACATGGCAAAAACAAGAGGTAAAACTAGTGACATTCTTCAAAATCAAAGACAGTTGAGAGGTAATAGAGTCTGTTACAGATTTCCAGTTCTGAATGATGTTTTCCATTGTTGCACACAGCCTATGTATTTCCACAAATAGAATCAAAGACTGTTTTCTGATTGATCTGAAGCATCTTCTGTGTTATCTGCACTGTAGTTTGGCATCATACAATATTGGGCCAGTCATTTAATAAATGTACTTTAAACTAATTCTGTTTTCCATGTAAGACATATCAGATTGGAAAAAAATACATGGCAGGTTGCTTTCTTGCATAGTCAAGTTAATTTAAAATGTACTTCTTTATTCATCTGTGAAATACAAAATTTAGGTGATTAGTCAATGCAGTCTATTTTATTAAATTTAGCTTCTTTATTAGCAGAATAATTTATTCCATACACATAAAAAAACACTTTGAATAAATGTATGGAAGAATGTGTGTTCCTATCACTGTTGATTTGTTTTTCACTTTTAATTTATTTCCAAAAAAAAAAAATATATGAAAAAAGAGTAATGCTTAGTATGAATTCTTTGTGGAACTACATTTCAGGCTGCCAGTAATAGATTCCTGGTCCCTGATGTACAAACTTGAATGAAGAAGTAAAATGAAGCCCATATCATACGGCAAATGGTAGTGAAGACACTTTTAGGGCACAGACTCAAAATGCCCTAATGCTAGTAAGGACTTCATTCCGCCTAGACCTGGCAAAACTGGCACTTCTAGCATTCAACTAACCACTTAGAACCAATTTCATCAGCCTGTCAGTAATGATCTAAATGATTTTTGTTTCAGAAGAAAATTAGATGAGCACTTACAATCTACAAATGAATGTAAAGGCTTTAGGAATAATGGCTAGCAATGACATTTCTAATCATTTTAATCTATCTTATTCATACTTTGCACAATGTAATCAGGACTTTATTTTTACATTCCATGTTTTGTAAGATGCCACTATAACTAGTTTAATTATTTTTTATTCAACTTGATTTGTGGTGCTAATAGAATGTAATGTATTATAGTCCATCTCAGTGCTTTACTTCTGTCTAGACCTACCTGGTCAATTTATGCACTAAAAGCCAGTATTATATATTCTTTATGTGTGCCTCTACCCAGCCACAGTGTCATTGCTGAATTGGGTCCTTGGACCTTCCCACCTACTCAGTTAATAAATAACAAAGTAAAAAATAGATAAAATTTGTGGAGGAAATCTGTCCACTAAATGAGTGGCACATACATGCAATGATGTTGCTAATGGGTCATATTTGCTTTGCTTTGAGGTCATTTAGGGAATGGCCACTGCTTCATGAAATAAACCTCATCATTATGGGATGATGGGGACTGTTTAAATGCCAGCTGCCTGGTACCTGCTAATGTGTGCAATTGTCTTAGTATTGACCTGTTGGAACAATTCTAACCCAAAATAAACTAGTCACATAATGGTTTAGAAATAGTATGCTTATTAGCAATTGCTTATGACTATAATCTGCTTGAAACTAGCATTTACTAAATGTTTAATGTGCATTATTATCTTGGAGCTTTTCTCCCCATGCTCCGCTGAAAATGGACATATATCCAGTCTGACTATCCCAGTCAACAAATGTAAAATAAAATAAATAAATAAATAACATTTGTTGAAATATGACATCAGAAAACGAAGAGCTTAAACTGAGGAAAGTAATTTTACTGTATTCATTTGAATCCGTTTTAAATACCTATGTGCATTAAAACAGAGTATTACAAAGTAACTGCTGTATTCAGAAATTAAACTGACTGGTTTTGGTAGTTAAGCAGATCTACTGGCATCTAGTTTTGTCTACACTCTTCACTTTGACAACTGCATTTCTGAAAGGCCATATGCATCTGTCATCAGCTGTGTAACTAATTATTTTGCATAGTGTAATTCAGCATTTTTATATATCTGTATTATTGTATCAGTAAATATGCAAGATGGCATCACAGGAATAATTTATCAGTAGATATGTAAGGATATAAACCAGATCCGTATATAGTCATATCTAGCTGTCACTCTATCTAGCTAAAGATAGATATTTTTTTTGTATGTATAGGTGCCACCAACTTCACTGAATGCCATTTCTCTGAAAGAAAAATCAGTATGACAAAGTCATTTCCATGACAAATAATTTCATGCAAGAACAATGCATATAAAGCTGCAAAAATCTACAGAAAATTATTGCTTGAGCAGTTTTTTTTTTCACAGCAGTGATTCCCTATGTTTGCATTGTCTCCTATCCTGCAGTTGTGAGACAGTATGATTATATAAGGGTAGGGCCAAAGGACATACATATCGTTTTCAAGTTTTATTTGATGTATGTAAGGTTTTCTATGGACTTGTTTTTTAGTGAATTTATCATACTGATTTCTCTTTCAGTGAAATAACATTCTATGAAAAGTTACAACACTAATATATATATATATATATATATATATATATATATATATATATAATACTGAAATCTCGAATTTCAGTATTTCGCGACCATAAAGGCAAAACCTTCAAATACTGAACCTTCACAATCCCGAAATTACAAGTCCCGAACACACAGCATACACCACACCACACCACACATATATCACAATACCCACACTCCAAAACAAACAAACAAAAACAAAACACTACACATACACATACCTACACTACACATAAGCAGGGGGACAAGCACCCTTTCAATTCTATATACTAACTCTGAGATCGCACAAACAGTAAAAGACAGTACACTCACACCCAGACATTCCACAGTCTCTTACACACACACACACACACACACACACACACACACACACACACACACACACACACACACGCGCGCGCACACACATCCCGCATAGACAAACACCAACACATCCAACAATTACACACTCATGTGTTCATCTTCCTACCCTAACCCACACATACAACTTACAAACAATCTCACATACACTCAAACTCCCACCCAAAATCCTTACAAAACAGTCACTTACCTTAGATTCCACGTAAATCCATACACTACACTGAACAACATCCAAACCAAACAGCGTATGTCATACAACGTAAAGCCATAACCCCAAATTTGAATTATTCATATTTGTGATTATGCACTTTCGACATTTTAAAAATTCGCCTTTATGGTCGTGAAATTCAAGATTTCAGTATTTTACGATTATAAAGGGGAACCATATATACAGACATATATATATATATATATATATATATATATATATATATATATATATATATATATATATATATTAATATGGGTCCCCTGTGTTTTGTTAAATTCCGTTTCTTTGGCAAATACATGGGGTGTGGTTTAATGTTGACAGTATGGATAGTTGAGTAGTGAAAAGGTCAGTGGTGTACAATGCCGAGACAAGTAAATGAGGCTGGAGGTGAATGAGTGTTTGTGCATTTGTATGTGAGTTAGGGTTATGGTTGGGAATGAGTGAAGTATAGGTGGTGTATGTTTGTGTGAGAGTTTGTGTACTTTAGGGTTAGGGTCAGGGTTAGGTTAGAGATAGATATAGTGTTATTTGTTTGTGATTGTGAATGTCTGTGTGTCTAAGTGTTTCTTGTGTGCGACATTGTTACAGGAAGGTTTTAATGAAGGTAAGTTGTAGGGGTAGGGTTGTGGGTAAGAGCAGTGTTAGGGTTAGTACCCATTATTAAGGTGGTGCAAGTGGGCAGACCCCCGACTTTTTTAGTAATGGGTGCTAACCCTAATGTTAATACTGCCTCTTCCCTCAACCCTAGCCATACTTTTTAGTTGTCCAGATTTTTGCAGCATCTCCAGATTTTTGCCTCATATATTTTGGACCTTTCCTCATAAAATGCATGGTTTCTGGCAAATTGCTGAGCATTCAAGTGTCTAAATAATGATATACGTTTGTGTTTCAGACTTCATGTATTTCAGAAAATGCATACTAACACAATTCCTGTTATTGTAGGAACTCTCTAAGTTTACAAGCAAAATATTTAAAATCTAAACCTTTTTTAAGCCTTTGTCCCCCATTATTTTAGGCTTTGACAGATTTCTTACACTAACAAGTTGAGAAATAATTACCCTAGCCTTACACCTTGCCTTCATAAAAACCTTCTTGTAACACTGTCACTATTCAGAAAAATTTGAGTCTAGTGTTATGGGAGGTTTTAATATTAATATCTGGATCGAAAATAGTTTTTTTCTTTTTCAATATTATTTCATTCAATAGTTTTTATTTTCTGTACTGTGTATATTTGAACTTTTTTGTTGATGTTTTCAGTTCGACATTATATGAGTTTGATCATACACAACAGAACCATAAATATCAAAAGCATATTTGACTGAAAAGTTTTTAGGGGGTAAAAATCACCCAAAGCACAGAATATTGAAAACACATTTGACTGAATACTCAAATGACTGAATTCAAATTTTTAATATAATTTGTAAGTAGGAGTGTGCAGGAAAATGAATGTTCGACAGAAAAGGTTATAGTGGTTGGTATGTATCCTTCAGTGTTTGCGAGTTGTGCTAAGGTCTAGGCAAGTGGAAATATTTATTGTGGCATGTTTTATGTTGTGGTAATCTGTGTGATTTTGTCTTGTATAGTGATACTGTTAAGGAACTGTTTTTAGTAACAAAATGTCCAAAGTTAGGGGCAGGGTTAAGTTTAGGGTTAGCTTTAGCATACATAAGTGAGGCACAAACTTTATTAAAAATCATTTCCCCTAACAATACGACTACTAAGACAGCACTTGATCTCCATTTTGCAGATGAGGTTCTTGATATAATGTAGTTCTTAGTTTATACGATTATTTGATATTTTGTGATTTGATATTATGAGTTTTCAGTGTTTTGTGCTTTCAACTTTTTTTTTTAGTTATTTTGAGTTTTGAAATTTCATGACATTCATTTATGTGTGTGCATGGTAGATAGGTATGTGGTTGAGGAAAAATCTACCACATCTTCTCCTCCGTTTTGTCCATTTGGAGCTTCAGAAACAATTTATTTTATTGAGTGACAAAGACAAGGGATGACCCAGTATCTCAACTGCTCATTCCAAAACCATTCAGTGAGCTAGTTAGTGAAACGTGCACATAGGTCCACTCTTGGAGGACATCTGATGGACAAAAATAAAGCCTGAGATTTAGACAAGATGTACTGATCACAGATAATGTGAGAGATACAAAACATTTGTGCAAGATACCCTGAGTATCAAAGAATGGTCCCAGAACCTGGCTTTAAAGAATTGTCTTGGGCATTGCGAGTCCTTTAATCAAGTACAGAAATTGGTATCAGTATATTCTGGTTATGCTAGTTTAGGCAACAAGCTAATTCTAAGGGCAAAGCAAAGGAAATAGTCTTGCTGTTCTTAGGCTGGGCATATCAAGCAAAATCCTCATAGAGCAAAGAATCCTTAAATGTCAAAGATTATATTCCAGATATGTCAAAACTTCAGTGAAGCAACTAACTGCAGTCTGCTACCCACAGACTGATGCCCTCACTCCAGTCTGCTACCCACAGACTGATGTCCCCACTGCTGTCTGCTACCCACAGATGGCCTCACTGCAGTCTGCTACCCACAGACTGATGGCCTCACCGCAGTCTGCTACCCACAGACTGATACCCTCACTGAAGTCTGCTAACCACAGACTGATGCCCCCACTGCAGTGTGCTACCCACAGACTGATGGCCTCACTGCAGTCTGCTAACCATGGACTGATGGCCTCACTGCAGTCTGCCACCCACAGACCGATGCCCTCACTGCAGTCTGCCACCACAGACCGATGCCCTCACTGCAGTCTGCTACCCACAGACTGATGCCTAGATGAAATTATTTAACAAAACATTAAAGACCAAGTAAAGAAAAGTGATAGAAGAAGATGGCAAAAACTGTGATCAGTTGTCTAACTGCTGTTTGTAATTTGATAGGCATCCACGCATCTTTGAGTTCCTTTTTATGAGACACCCCAGAGCATTACGAGATGCAACTAAGGAGATATGTCGAGGAGGAGACTCCCTTGAGAACTGTGTTAGAGCCCTATATTTTCCTTTAAGATATGTTCAAACAGTAATGCCCATACTCTGTGAGCACATGTAAATAGCACAAGTAGCCTGAATGGGAGTATATTACAGAGAAGCTAGAAGGTGGAAGTTTCAGGTTAGAAACCTGGAACTAGTTTGAGCACCTTTGGCTGAAAATAAAATTTTAGCCAGCTGGCAGTGACCATGCAAGGTCATAGAATGAGAGAGCATAGTGAAGAACTGAGGTAAATAAACTGGTGAAAGTTATCAGGAGCAAATGTACCATGTAAATATCCTAACATTGTAGAAAGAGGCAGAGGCAGCTTTAGTCATCCAGGTTGCTGAGATGAGAGTTCCTAAAAAAAGAAAAAAGATTGCCCATATTCAAGTCAGTGATAGAAGAGACCCCATCCAGCTCCCAAAGTGTAGAAGTAAGGGAATTCCTACTTAGTAATACAAATATTGCCTGAATTGCCAGTCAGAAGCAGATTAACTAATCTTTATATAGTAATCAGTCTATGTAAAATGTCCATCTTAAGTCCTACTAGATACCTGACTGTCAAAAAAGGGCAGTTGGGGGAGTGAAGATAATGTTTCAGACTGGGGTAATCAAAGAGTCTAATAATGAGTAGAATAGCCCCATAATTCTAGTGTACCAAAGGACAACAGTAGGCTCTGCAGCATCTTTAGAAAGCTGTACAGCATATTCAAATTAGACAGCTAACTCATTCCAAGGAGAAATGAACTGACTTATTAGGGAACATTAGATTCTTGTCCAGTCTGTATGTTATAAAAGTCTATTGGCAAATCCTTGTAATGGATGAGGCTAAAGGAAAAAAATGACTTTCTGAATCTAGAAGATTTATGTTAGTATTCACTTATCCTTCTCCTATTTGGCCTTAATGGGGTACCAGCTACATTCCTGCACCTAATGGTCCAGGATAAGGTACGTACGTCCTATAATCTGTACACTTCTTCATATCTGGATGATGTTATAATTCATTCAGAAATCTGTGACTTGCACTTGCCCAAAGATAGATTAACTCAGATGAGCAAGTTTCATAGTCAGTACTCCCAAAAGTGAGCAGGTTTCATTGTCAGTCCTCCCAAAAGTGAGCAAGTTTCAAAATCAGTGCTCCCAAGAGTGAGAAGGTTTCATAGTCAGTGCTCCCAAAAGTGAACAGGATTCAGTCAGTGCTCCCAAAAGTGAGCAGGTTTCACAGTCAGTGCTCCCAAAAGTGAGCAGGTTTCACAGTCAATGCTCCCAAAAGTGAGCAGGTTTCACAGTCAATGCTCCCAAAAGTGAGCAGGTTTCATAGTCAGTGCTCTCAAAAGTGAGCAGGTTTCACAGTTAGTGCTCCCAAAAGAGAGCAGGTTTCATAGTCAGTGCTCCCAAAAGTGAGCAGGTTTCATAATCAGTGCTCCCAAAAGTGAACAGGTTTCATAGTGAGTGCTCCCAAAAGTAAGCAGGTTTCACAGTCAGTGGTCCCGAAAGTAAGCACTCATTGACTGATTAGATTACCTTAGGCAGGCAGGTTTCACAGCTATTGCCCCGAAAAGTAAGCTCCCGATGACTGATAATTTAGTATACATCTTAGGCAAAGATACCATTAAGCCCATAAAGAAAATTATTAGATAATACAAACTTTGCCAGTGCCCCAGAAATAGAAGCAAGTAAGGGGTTTCCCTTGCCTGGCTGGATATTATATAACATTTGTACTGTGTATCTCCAGCATCACCTGCCCTCTTGCTCCTTGTATGAAGGGGAAACTGCTAACTAAATTCAGGCAGAAACAAGAGGTAGAGAATATTTTCCAGCATTTAAAAGATGTCCTATGCTCAGAACATGTCGTAGCTTCTCCTGACTTCTGCAGCAGAAGTGGGCTTAGGAGTGGGCTGCCTCAGAGGATAGGTGAGGAAGAGCACACAATATACTGTTCAGGTGGCAAGAGAAAATAATTGCGATTTATAGTCACAGTTTGAAACAGAGCACTTGGCAACAGTTAAGCAAAAATGTAGTAAAGTTTATTGAAGAAAAGAAATCAAAAGTTTATTGCTTTCATCCTATAGTGTATCATGAAGGAAGAAAGGAAGAAAGTGCGAAACCTCTGATTTTTTTGTGCAGTGAATGTTGCTTCATTTGTTAGTTAACTATCACCAAGTGGTCTATTTGGGAATGTGCCTCTCATTTACAACTGATTTTTTTTCTTGCTTCTTGGTATTTTTATTGCATAGGAGATATTTTATGGAATATTATTTCAGAAGAAAACTGAATAAGGCCATACATCTCAAGCTATTTGCACAAGAAATCTAGCCACAGCTTAAATAATGGGGGGAGGGGGAAAAGGCTAACAAATAGGGGCAGATTTAAAGTATTGCTCTTATAAACTTAGAAAGTTGCTAGAATAACAGGTTTTGTGTTAGTAATGCATTTTATGAAGGATATGCAGTATGAAACTCTAATGTTTGTCATTATTTAGTGACTTCAGTCATCAGTATCTTGCCAGAAAACCAGATATTTTATGAGGAGCAGACCAAAAATATGAGCCAAAGATTTGGACATTCTATGAAAATCTGGAAAGTAGATATGTATTAATAGGGTAGAAATAATATATTAAGGCACTGAGTGTGAATGCCTGGCCATCCGAAGGCTGTTTCCCTAGCAAACATCCTCTTGGGATGACAACTTGCTTTGGTAACCAAGCCACCTCACACTATAGAGGCTACCTCAGCAGAAAGAGGCGTATGTCAAGCTTTCAGGTGGGCCTTATTCCCTTTAACACACAGGAACAACCTGGTGTCAACTAATACAACAGACACACTCCGTGATCTGTTTAACCTAAGATTCTATGAGCACATTTGCCTCCTATTTTTATGCTTTCCTCATAAAATGTGTGCGCTGCTAAGCTTACCTACCCTACTTGTCCTGTTTTACTGTAAACAGCCATTCTTGCACATCAGTGGGAGCACCTGTTCTCCCCTCCCCTTGTAAAAATTACTGTATAGAAAGTGTTTCCTATTTCTGCTTACACCCTGCTCTTTCTCTAGCATTTATCCGGAGTAACTACTCCTACATCCAGTACACGAGCATGATGCTGTAACCCTCAGCTTTATCATATTGTTTACTCATCTTCCAGACAAATGTTTTCTGAGCAAAAGCTACTGTCTAAACATTAGTAACTGAACATTTACTTAAAAGTGTTACCTTTAAGACTGTTTTTTTGCAGTAATCCTTTGCTGAGTCATCATCACCCCACTGCATAAAGGAGGACAATCCAATGATCTAACAAATTATCGACCCATCTATGTCTTCTCTCCCTTTCCAAAGTGTTAGAAAAATGTGTACACATCTATTAATCCATGTAATGAATAACAACCTTCTTGCACCCACCTAACACGGTTTTTGACTAGCACATAGCACAACTACAGCCCTCATCTCCTTCATGAATACTGTTAACAGTGCCATTGACTCCAGCCATAAAACCTCTGAAAGCTTACTGGACCTGTCAAAGATCTTCAATACAGTATGACATCACAAACGTATACAGCAACTTTCTACCATGGGTCACTCAGAATCCTCCCAACGATGGCTTACTAGTTACCTTACTAACCGACAACAATGCGTAAAATGGCAAAATAGTTTGTCTCAATACTAGATCAATAAAACTGGAATGCCCCATGGGTCCATTCTAGGACCATTGCTCTTTAATATCTTCATTAATAACTTACATACCGCTTCCCCTCAAAAATCCAGTATTCAATATGCCAGTGATTCCACCATCTCCTCCTCAAACAGTATCCATTATCTCCTGCAAATAACCCAAGATTCCTTTAGCTCAGTTGAATCTTGGCTCAATAAAGCACAGCTATCCTTAACACAAATAAGTCAAAACTATCACTTTTCAAACCACAATCTTCCACATTTGATTTTAAAATACACTCAGGGAATAATACTGAGAATTAAAAGTGTAACTAATGCAAAGCTATTAGGCATTACTATAGATAACAAACTTACATTCGAGCAACACATACACAATGCCATATAAAACCCTAATTAGAGACTAGCAATATTATACAGATACAAAAATTTCATAGACATTTCAACCAAAAAAAAAAAAAACACTAACCAACACCTATTTGCTCCCTTCTCTCCTGTATGGGGCCCTCATTCTCATCAATCTACATATATCTTTAAAGAATAAGCTTCAGTATTGCTACTATAAGATCTCCAAATTTGCTTCTGGTACACCATATCATCCATACTACTCCAGTGTTATGCCCTAAAAGTGGTTCTATATTATATTATCAAAAAGTCACTTCAGTGAATGGCACTTACAGCAAAAAGCCGTTCAGCAAAGCATAGCGAGATTGCGATACAGTAAAGATCAGAAAATGTGCCCTTTCCTCATTATAGTGTAATCTTGGAGTTAGTATATATAATTAGCGGGGGGTGTGGGAGCGCAGCCCCCCAACAAGAGCAAATTCACTAAACGGCATTTTCGATGTAAGTGCCATTTACTGAAGTGACTTTTCGATCATATATTACATACACCCTAAAAGCATACCTCTCAACCTCTTACAGCAAGAAATCTGGACAAAGACATCAATAATTGGAGTTAAAGGTCCAAAATAGGGACACATTTTAAATATTGCTCTTACGGACCTAGAAAACTGATAGAATAACAGGTTTTGCTTTAGCATGAATTTTCTGAATGGTATGAAGTTTCAAATTTCTGTCATTATTTTCTGGCTTTAACTCTAAATGGTTTGCCAATTATTTTGTCAGAAAACCACAATTTTATGCAAAACAAACCAAAACATTTGGCAAAAATCTGGACATTCTGCAAAAATCTGGACAGTTGCGAGGTATGGCTAAAATAACTAAACTGTCACGAATTTCACCACCATCTTGCCTTGATACAACTATCATTAGCACACAAAATGATATACAAACCTGATAGCTGCCCTACCTTAAAATGTATTCTACATCCCCACCAGAGCCTTCCATTCTGAAAACAAACAACTTGTAAATGTACACAGACCTAACAAAAGAGCCAACCACTGTCTTTACTCCTGTGCAATTGTAAAACTATAGAAGACCTTACCAGTCAATATTAGAACCATAGCCTGCCCCAGGAACTTTATGTTCTGACTACAAAATGACCTTCTTAACTCCCATAACTGCCCTTGCACCTTGCCAGATAGTCATACCACTTAGATTATTCATTTTCAGGTGTTCAATACAATTTCAGTATATTTATTGTCATCTTCCCAAGGAAGATCTTTGCAACATCTCTTGAAAGCTTATAAACAGAACACATTTTGTACAGTTGTTACCTATTCATATTCTGGAAATATTTTTTAAATATGGAACATGTTATTGCAGTATCTCTAGCAGTTGTGCATTCTTAAGCATGTAACTGACTGTAAAGAGTCATGTAAAGTCTTAGCTAACATTGTTTTTACTGTACATAATGCAAATTATGTATGCATTAACCTAAGCGTGTACATGTGCATCTTAATCTACATTTCAAACTGTGGAGTTTTCTCCCCAGGCCTCTGCTGAAAATGGGCTATGTAACCCAGTTGGGCAAATGTTAATAAATGTCAATAAATAAATTAATTAATACATACATATTTAGCTTCAGGGTTTGTTCCTGATGAGTCTCACACTGCACTGATGATGCAGTTCCATAAGGTTGGCCTTATAATCACTATATTCAATACAGGCAATTACTGCCATATCAGTCTTGCAAGCCTCATCTGCAAAGCCATGTTACATTCTGTAACTGACCTTGTAAACTGAGACATCAAGAATCTTGATAGGTCTGTCCCCCCAAGAGTTTGGCTTTGTGAAGGTTATATCCTGTCTATTTAATTTAGTAAACTTCTTTGAAAGGATTATGGAAGCTGTTGATGGTAGCCATACATTTCACACAGCATATATTGACCTGACTAAGGATTTTGACACCATTCCCCTGCTGACATCATATAAAAGGCAAATACTTTAAAAATCAACACATATGTGATACGATGGATAGCAAACTGGCTGAAAGACAGAACCCTCATAGTGCAAGTTAATGGTAACTCATCAGGGATGAAACTGACTAGCAATACCCATTGTGGCTTGATGCTTTGATCCTTTTTTGGTATGTACTTCTCAGATCTCCAGGCAGAAAGCCTAGACCGCTGGCTAACAAAGTATGTAGAAAACTGCAAACTGTGGGTTATTGATAATTATACCATGATCCCCCCAAAACGTGCACGCTGATTGGCCAGCGTGCCCGTTGTAAATCGAGTTATACTAATGGAAAAAGGTCCGGTCACCCGGACTTTTTTCCATTAGTATAACTCGTTTTTTTTAAACACTGTCCCGCTATGTTAAATGGGTTTAACATAGCGAGACAGCTTTAAAATAAGCAACGGAGATCTCCGTTGCTTATTTTAAAGCTGTCTCACTATGTTAAACCCATTTAACATAGCGAGGCAGTGTTTAAAAAAAAAGCAACGGAGAAAGCAAGATCTCCGTTGCTTTTTTTTTATTGTCTCGCTATGTTAAATGAGTTTAACATAGCGAGACAGTTTTAAAATAAGCAACGGAGATGTCCGTTGCTTATTTTAAAACTGTCTCGCTATGTTAAACTCATTTAACATAGCGAGACATAAAAAGCAACGGAGATCTTGCTTTCTCCGTTGCTTTTGCCACAACTCTGATGTACTGCTCAGGCGCGGTACATCAGAACTGCCGCGGATGCCAGACATCTGCGGAAGGGCAGTAAACAGGCATTATACTATGCCATTATTTAAGAAAAGTAATAGTTTCTTTTCTTAAATAATGTCATGTATAATAGCAATAACCACGCCTGGGTGTGGGTAATGCTAAATTACCACGGTTGGCTTTGTTTGGTCCCTCGGGCTTCGCCCTCGGGACCAAACCACGCCAACCGTGGGTAAATTTAGCATTACCCACACCCAGGCGTGGGTTATTGCTATAGTCACCATATGACACACAAACCCTCCAGAATGAACTCTCTGGCATAACCTGAAAGCTATAAAGTATAGTACCATCACCTTTGGTATTCAACACTTCCCATCATCATCATACTATACAGACAGTGTACCAGGTACAGAATGAGAATGTAGACTGGGATCTGGGCACTTGGGCTGAAAGCTCCCTTTCTTTTGATCATTATGTGCTAGCCATTGTCAGTAAATCCTTTTGTTTACCCAGCCAATTGCAAAAGAAATATCATCAGGTTCTAAAGAAGCAATCTGTCCATTGTACTCAGTATCGATCATGCCAATTATAGGGTAGAATGCACACTTTGGGATATATCTCACCAAACATATCAAACATTTAGAAAGAATCCATTGGTTCCTAACCCAAAAGATCACAGGCCTAGAGCTCACAAGCTAGCAAGACATGCTGGAATCCCTATCCCTTTATTCAGTATAGACTTCTGAGGGACAATCTCTGTTTGTCTTACTATACCATTAGAGACCCATTTGTCCTGGACCTCCTGTTTTTTCTCATCTCCAGTATCTCCCATATCTCCACTAACACTGGAACCAGGGAAATAAATTTACATCAACAGTTAAAACATAGTAGAGGGACAGGTTCCTCACGCACCTCCTCCCAAACCTCTGGAATAAGCTTCCTCTTCATGTTAAGCAGTGCAGCTCATTCTCGGTTTTTAAATATAAACAAAATGGCTGGCTAGGTAGCCAACAAAATTACAGTTTGGCTGTCTTGTACAGCCCTCCTTTAGAAAGGAAGTATGGCCTGATGCAGGGTAGTGGCAAGGGGTGAATGGTCCTAATACTCAGTCATCTTTAAATATGCTTGAATTTATGACTCTATATGGCTATCGCTTCCTTGGCAGTGATGTGATCCATAGGGCCTGAAGCCTGCAGTTTCACAATTTGGGGGGGGGGGGGGGGGGCAGAGTGGTCAAACATGATACAGTGTGATGTTTCCTCTTGGAAAGTAAACAGTTAAGCTTTGATTTTCCTGTGCATTCCCATTGTGTTGGAAACGTTCTTACAATTATTTAAACAAGACTGAGCATTCTGATTATCCCTTTAAGGCAGAAAGGAAAAACAATGGTTCTACAGAAGTTTGGAGAACTTCCAGAACAGTACAGTGGAATCCATAGCATCACAACTGGAATAAGACCATTCAGAATTTTTGTGTGAGCAACAAAGAATCCTGATGATCCTTAATTTTGACATGGTGGAAAAAGGCTTGGAGCGGTATTCATACTGCCAGAGTTTATATGTCTGCATAGGTAAACTATAAAAAGTGCTACTGCACCATACGAAAATGTGAAGAGCTGCACAGAAATGCCTACAGTAAGTCTGCCTTTCTGAATGATCATAAAATGACTTTTAACTGGTGTGGTTTAGTAAGAAGGAAACCGCATGAATGAAAGGTAGTGAATACTTCTGGCAGTTTCGAAGTACTGAACTGAACAAGCTAATGTATATATATATATATATATATATATATATATATATATATATATATATATATATATATATATATATATATGTATATATATTTGTCACCCTCAATTATATGATGAAAGCAGTGCTCAGCCCAGCTGTATGGAAGTACATTTAAAAGCTATAAGGTGTTGTGGACATCCTGATTGGTTCTTCATAACTTTGAAATGGGATATATAGAAAAAATGGAAATAATGATGGGAGAAGAAAAGGGCACGCATTTCTGGAGAAGGTGAGAAAGGAGGGATATTATGTTTTTGGCAGGGAATAACCCCCCCCCCCCCCATTTTTCATTTTTTTTTTTTTTTTTACATAAGATAAGTGATTGTATATCTATCTATATCTTTCTAGTAATGGTCACTGCCTCAAGAACTTATTCATGAAACTTCCACTCTACGAGCTTCCAGACTTGTTAATCTCCTTGTGGCTGCAGTCCCAACAAAACATCAAAGATCTTCGTGCACACACACACACACACACACACACACACACACACACACACACACACACACACACACACACACACACATCTTTCAGCACCACTGGGAGGTCCACTTCAGCTAGAAGTACCTTGGTCAGATAAAATACCCTCACAACCTTCCTTCTTTTAGTCCAAAGCACTCATTTACCACAAGTGACTTGACACTAAAGACCATGTAACCAATGAACTTAGATCACTATACAAAATTATGAACACAGCCTGGACAGCATGGAGAAATATCCCTCTCAAGCAAACTGTGACCACATTCATGCAGCTATTAAGCCTCACCTAAAAAGATAAATGATGATAGAAAGCCAGCCATTTAAATGCTTCACAAAACTCAACTCTCACTAACCAAAATTAATTCTGGTGTCTTGTGAAAAACCTCACTGGTACAACTTCTCCCAAGAAACTTCTTCAGAATGACTTCATTCCCATGTTATCTAGACTCCTTACCTCACAGGGCTTTATCATTGAATACTCAAATCTACAAACTCTCTATCCTTACATAAATAAGCACCCTTTGCCCTAAAAGGAAATCCTTACTGACTCATCATCATTTTATTTCAAAGCCGTAACAACAAAAGACACTGCCAAGCCTCTGATGCCCCATTTGCAGGATGCAGTGACATCAGTTAATTGTTTATATTCCTTCCTTTGTAAACAGCACATCCTTACACACAATTAAACACTTAACAACAGCAGACTTTTCAAAGATGGCATATCCCAGAAATGGAAAAATCCAAGTTTAGACTCAACCCAGATTTGACAGGCTCCCTCCTCATCCAGTGATGATTGATACTGTAGACTACCTTCTCGATTAGATTCCCTGCTACTTCAAATGAACAGACCTCTGGGAAAGGTATCCATAAGGATCAATAGTTTCCCCAGTTCTATTCCCTTTATAGATTAGTAAACTTCCTCTGACATTTCCAGATTTTTTATTCTAATAGATCCAAATGATATGGTCTTTCACAGGTCAGAACAGTCTCATACAATCAGAACTCTCAACTCTTAGGTATTGGCTTAAACAGCAAACTAAAAAAAAAAAAAAAGACTACAAAATGTCAACTAAGTCCTCTCACAACTGGTATGTTATACTTGATAATAAAGAAACCCTAGTTAGCATCAATGTCTAAGATACTTAACAAACTGGTTAAACTCCCTGCCCTCAATTTTCAACACAGCATCTAAGCAACCTAAACTAAAGAGAGCAAACTACTATTTGCGGCTTGAAAATGTCTATACTTTTTATCCCCTCAGTATTGGTCTGCTATAGGAAAAAATGTAAGGGTGTACCGACACTGTTTTTGCTGTATCTCTCTCTTTCTACACACGTGTCTGAGTGTGTGGGTGTGTGTGTGTGTGTGTGTGTGTGTTTGTGTGTGTGTGTAATTCTATACACATATACATGCATTTGACAAACACACATCACTCGCACATAAACAGATTAATAAAGTTACCTTTATATCCCTTTCTGAATTAAACTTTGTGAAATTTTGTACTGCACAGAGGAGAAAAAAGGCAGTAATGAGTTTTGTCATTTTTTACCAGTGACAACATTATATATGTGTGTGTGTGTGTGTGTGTGTGTGTGTGTGTGTGTGTGTGTGTGTGTGTGTGTGTGTGTGTGTGTGTGTGTGTGTGTGTGTGTGTGTGTGTGTGTATATATATATAGATATATATATATATATATATATATATATATATATATATACGGATTCAATGTACAATCTCAAATATTGAAATATCGAATTTCAGTATCTCGAGACTGTATAGCGAAAACCCACATAACTGAAAACCCACAACCGTGAAAATCAAAATCATTACCATACACATACACACACCACCACAGAAACACACATACACCTGCCTAACTACACAACTAGAAACAAAACAACACACACAAACACAACATAACATACAAACACATCTACCCTACCCCTGCACCCCCCATGTGAGGGGCTGTGCCATCCACACCCCTGCTACTTATATATACTAACTCCGAGGTCACACTAAACACACAAACACATAAAACCCACCCTACACACACTCATACACACTAAAACCCTACCCAATACACTTAAGAAAACACCACTTACCTGAATTCCCAGCTAAATCCACACACCACACCACATGTGAAATCCACACACCACATGTCACGAATGCGTCACCACAACAGCAGATTCGACATTTCCGCATTCGATATAGTGCACTTTTGCATAACTGCACTTTCGACTATACAGTCTCAAGGTACTGAAATTCGATATTTCAATATTTCGAGATTGTATAGTGAACCTATATATATAGGGGCTATATTAGAAGACTTTCAAATGCATCTTGGTCGAACTTAAAAGGCAGAAAATGGAAAATATCGAAGGAGCTGTTAAGCAAATTCTTTCCCTGGGAAAGAATTCGCTTGGCCACTTCGGTACTTTGCCGTTTTCACAATGTGGTGCGGTCTTGGAGTTGGTATATTTAAGTAGGGGGATGTGGGGGGTGCACTGCCCACATCGCGGGTGTGAGGGGGGGTGAAGCCTCCCACTTAATTTAATATTTAAATTCATTTTTATTTATTGATTTATTTATTTTTTGTTGGAACAGCGATTTTTTTTCCAAGTCTGACACTTCGATATTCCAAGTCTGACACTTTGATATTGTAAGCTTTCACTTACATAGGGTTGATCAATCACCGTTTGCTTTTTTAAGCATTCGGTGATTTAATATTGACCCTATATATATATATAGATATAAATATATATATATATATATCTATATATATATATATATAGATATATATATATATATATATATATATATATATATATATATATATATAGATATATAGATATATATATATATATATATATATAAATATATAGATATAGATATATAAGCATGTGTCTGTGTGTTTGTGTGTGCGTGCGTGTGTGCGTGTGTGCGTGTGTGTGTGTGTGTGTGTGTGTGTGTGTGTGTGTGTGTGTGAGAGAGAATGCACAATCCCTGGGGATGGTGTATATATCCTTTCCTTGATACTGTGCAATCTCAGAGTTAGTATATATAATTAGTAAGGAGGTGCAGGATGCTTCCCTTACTCCTGAATAAATTCTTGCTTTATTTATTTACTGTTTTAAATTGCATCCTCTGAGGATATACCTCAGCATATGCACAGTGACATGTAGACATTTGCTTTATCAACCTATTGGTGTTGATATTAGCGATGTTGATGTTTTGTTATTTCAATCATATTTAAGTATACATATTTGGATATATATAGATATATTACATTAAATTAATAGGATGGACAGATTATTGATAAGGAGTAAAAAAGTGTCATACTTCTGCAACTTTGATTTTTCAGAATTTTGAATTGTCAGGCTCATATGTTAAAAACTATTCAGATTAATTGAAAAGTATGATGAATGTTTTGATTGCAGTTTCTTCTAATGAAGAAAAATCTGCTTTATGTAATTTAGTCTCTTCCATTGTAAGGGCAGCCACAGTGGTGCAGCAGTTAGCGTTGCTGCCTCACAGCAATAGGTTCTCTGGTTCGATCCTTGGCTGGGGTGCCTTCTGTGAGGAGTCTGCATGTCCTCCCTGTGGTTGCGTGGGTTTCCCCCGGGTGCTCCAGTTTCCTCCCACATACCAAAGACATGCTGTAGGTGGATTGGACGTTCTAAATTGGCCCTAGGTGTGAGTGTGTGCATGTGTGTGCCTTCTGTGGATGGTTGGGTGCCAGGCTGGCAACTCGACACTGTAAAGCTCCACTGCCTGTCATGAGCGGACAGGTGATCCGCTGTGGCGACCCCTAACCGGGAAAAGCTGAAAGAAGAAGAAGTCTCTTCCATTGTAAAAGTCACTACTCTTGGTTTACAGTTGTGAATGATTCAGTTGATAATTCTTCCAGGGCTGTGGCCACTGGTATTCTTTTGAAGGTATTTGCTTGGCTGCATACTCAGAACCTTCTAGATGATGTGAAAAATGAGACCTTAAGTTCTCCTTTGGACAGAGTTTTACTTTTTAGTTCCTCAGATGCACAGTTTTTCAAAAAGTATGATGGAAGGGATAAACTGTATAGGGAATCACTAAGATTTTTCATTCCTCCTTTTTCAAATTTTTAAGAATTTTCTAACCACTAATCCAAGTTTGTCCAAAACAAAACAAACAAAAAAAAAAACAAAACAAAAGCAAAAATAAAACCAGTCTCAACAAATGACGGTGCATATTTAAAAAGAAATTGCAAAGGGGGCTCCAAAAAGAATGCAGGAACTCCCCCAAAACTAAGGACAGTCCAACAAGATATAATTGCTATTTAACATACCTTGTCCTCCCTCCTAACCTTGCAGTTCCTTTTCCCTTCCAGAAAGTCATTATTTCTATTTTTCAATTTGCCAATAGATAGTTTCAGACAAATGGGTTCTGAAGACTACCCATTGAGGTTACAGATGACAGTGAAAAGAAATCCCAACATTTTAGAGGGGGATTTCTCGTCCACTATACCGTACTGTTTTCCTCCTGTCCTTTATTACATGCTGTCTCAAGGAATGATAGAACCAGTTCCTGCTTCCCAGGTTGAGAAAGAGTTTTTTTATTTGATGATGTTTTTACTGCCAAAGAAAGAAAATACTTGGGGACGAGTTCTGAATCTTTCTTTGCTAAACCTGTTTGTGATAATGTTCAAGTTCAAAATGCTGCCACTTTACAATCTGTTACCTATCCTTCTTCATTCACGTTTCCTGGGAACACTAGATTTAAAATATGTTTATCATCACATACCTATTTATCTTGACTTTATGTGTTTCATATGGCTTTATATGTCTGGATCACATTATCAGTTTTCTGTCTTACCCTTTGGACTCTCTAGTGTACCAGGAGTGTTCACAAAGTATCTAGCTCCAATTATAGCTCATTGCAGGCTAAAGGGTATCCAAAATTTTCCATATGTAGATGTGTTCCTTATCTTTGCAGAGTCTTTTCAAAGAGTCAGGAATCTCTCACTTGGGTGAGAGATCTCTTAAATGAGCTGGAGATCCAAGAGAACATTCAATCATCTTTTTTGACTCCTTCACACAGGATTGTATTCCAGGGGTGTCAGCTAGACATCTCAGTTTAACCAGCTTTTCTTCCAAGGTTTTCCTCTCAGACTTCGTTCACTGCTGTGACATACATCAGGATTTTGGGTGTCATGGCATCTATAATACCAAGAGTACCTCCAGCAAGACTCCTCAAGAGAAAGATGTAATGGTACCTGAAGTCTTTTTGGTCTCAGCACCAACATCCTTTGTCTATTTAAATCCCAGTGCTGGGATTTGTCAGAAGAGAAATCACTTGGTGGAGACAGCAAGTAACCCTGAATCCAGCTCTCCCATTCTACCTCCTTCCCTGTTCCAAAGCAGTCATCACACACACCTCAGATTTTGCTTGGGGAGAAGTTCCAGGAGGGATAAAAGTGCAAGGTATGTGGGACACCAAAGATAGATGCAAGTACATAAATATAAAAGAGATGTTTTCCCCGATCAAGGCACTTAACTCTCTGAATCATTTTTGTCCCACATGACCTTTTTGAGTTGTTACAGACAAAACCACAATCACATGATACATCAACAAGCAAGGGGGAGCCAGGTCACACCCCCTTTGTAGACAAGCCATGTTAGCTTGGGATACAGCTTCCCAGCAGCATCTCGATCTACAGGCATCCTACATTGCATCATAGTAAAACTCTCCAGAATTTTGCAGAATATTCTGATGTTTGCCTCATATTTGCTGTCTGTTCCTCATAAACTTTTTTTCTTTTCTGTCAAATCTCTCAGGATTGAAGTCACTAAATGATGACATACATTTGTGTTTAAGACTGCATGCTAAAACAAATCATCTTATTCTAGCAACGTTTAAGTTTATAACAGCAACATTTAAAATCTGTCCCCTATTTTTGGGCCTTTGACACCCCCCCTCCATTAATTTAGACTTTGTCTGGATTTCTTGTGGTAAGAATATGAGAGGTATGAAGAGCAGACACCCATGAAAAAAAAATAGATCAGTGAGTCTTCCATGATCCTGAACAATCATCTGACAAGATTGTGCTCCAGGTCTCCATGCCAGAAGAACTGCTAGACAGATGCCTTTTCTTTTCCTTGGACCAAAATATTTGTATATGCTGTGCATGCTTTTCCACCCATTAGAGAGTTAACATATCAATAGACACAAAAAGTCCCAAATTTGCCTAACAAAAAAAAATTGTTTTAAGAACCTTAGTTAGCAGGAGAAAATGGAAGACCTCAACCTGTATTATTTGGCTTATAGACTCCAGAAGAGGAAACTGTGCCTTGATTATGGTGCCAATAGAAATCCAATGGTCATTGGACTCCTACGTATCAATAAGTCAGATCTAATCCTTCTTCAGCAGATACACAGAATGTAATGGCTACGTCGAGTCATCACTCAGCCCCTCCCGATTCTTTGGAATAAACTTGCACTGCAGGTTAAACAAGGTGGTTCCTTCAGACTAAAGCTAAATGACTGCCTCAAGTTTACCTTGGGACTAACTGGTCTGTCCCCCCTTGAGAAAAGAGGTTAAGCTTGAGGGTAAGAAGAGGCAAGGTGTACATGGGATTTATACTAAGTGGCCTTGAAATCCATATGAAACCTATAATCTGTGCCACGTGAATGTGCTATGCACTCTACAGAATCTGATTTATTCATTATTACTATAAACAAACTTGCTTGCCTTTGGATTGCATATTATACAGGCTGCAAGGCATTTTGTCAATTCTGCATTTCTGTTTATACCTTAGTAACATACATAAGGTTTTGCCTGCACAGTTATAGTTTTACAAAACTTTAGGATGATCTGGTTTTGTAATTCTCCCATTCTCTAAAGATTGCTTACTTATTTTGAATATTGTATTCACCTTATAATTAATGAAGGCAGTAATTCATTAAATAGCAGGTGAATGATTTAGACTGCTTACATGAATGGTGCACTCAAAGCAATAACTATTGGATGCAGTATAGCAATAAATATCAAAATGAATACTAACATTTAATTTTATATACATCTATATCAAGAGATAGCTGCATTGTTTTGACTCAGTACCCCTTTCATTTTTACATTCATCTTTCACAATATTTAGGCATGTGTTCATAACCTTTTACTAGAACCATCTTACCACAACATCAGTACAGGAGTACAGGCATTTAGTGTTATTTACAGTTCTTTTATGTTACAGTAGTGCCATATTATTCCTTTTACATATGAACCAGTCTTGCTTATACTCCAAACTTTCATCCTGTATTGACATTTTAAACCATGTGTTTCCTGGGTCTATATTAAATTCTCGAAAGTCAACAATGTTGAATCTGACATTGTTGACATGAGAATAGCAAAACTGCAGAACATTGAACAAGAAAACGGAAATCTCCCTAAGGGGAGATTTCCATTTACTTCAATGTAGTGCGGTCTCAGAGTTGGTATATTTAAGTAGCAGGGGGTGTGGGGGGTGCAGGGGGGCTTGCCCTCTTGCCTACACCATTTAGGTTTTTTTTTGTTGTTGTTTTTATTTTTTTTCTGAACATTCAATGTTTTAACAGTTTGATCACTAAAGGTCGACCTTTAGTGATTTGAACTGTTAAATATTCGATGTTCTAATGTAGACCCATTTTTCCTGACCAGTAACACGCAGAATTAATTTAATTTCCTTAACTGAATTATGTTATCTGCCTACACTCACCATATGTATTGCACATTTTGTCTGCCTTCTCCCCCCAGCTTGCTTATGGCAACTTTGTGGGCCCTGGAGGTAAAGCTGCAGATAAGATGTACAGCAGGTTTTAATTTTGCCTTGATCGTATTATGCCATTCTTCATAGTCATTATGATATTCATTATTTAAGTTGTTTTTATAGCTTAAGGATAAAACTCACAATATCCTTTGTACATTTCTATAATTAAAACTAGTTTCTAGTGTTCTTTATGCCTGTGGTAATATTAAACAACTAGACAGTATTTTGTTTATTATGTTATAAATTTCTGAGCCACATACAATCATATATTGCTGCCTCTTTAAGTCTGACATTTTTGCTATTTTTACAGACATTGACTGATCTTCTGTGGCTATTTTTGTAAGGATAGCATCTATGCCATGTAAGCCATGTTGATCACTGAAAACTCTGCCATTTTCATTCGTTCATCTTCATTCGTTCAGTTTATATTTTGTATTCTAGAACATTGCTTCTTTTCATTGGCCTCAGCTTTGCTGGTTGCAGTTTACTAATTTCTTCATATTTTGGTGTAGGATTATTATAAGCTTAAATCATTTGTTATTGGTTTGAAAATTCGCAAATGCAACAACAGGCCTCCAATTTCTTTAAAAGAATTTGCACTTGTGGAAGGAGTTTGTTTAAATGAGTGTTAGTAAAAGGTTTTTTTTTCTCTATTAACTTCACATAAACAGATAGTTATTTGCATTCTCTTAAAATACCATCTTTTATACCATAGACCAACTTGGATTAAGATGGGTTTCTAGCTTTATCTACAAGCTAAATTTGAGAATGCCTGTATTGAGAGCTTGGTAAACTGAAATGTTAATGATATTCTCCAGTGTTTTTTTTCCATACAAAAGTAACGTTCTTTCATTACCTAATGAGTAGAAATACAAGGCAGACTGTATAGTGCTTTATTTTGATGCTAAGCTTTGAGCCGTATTTAGAAGAATTTGCTAGTTGACAGACACAGCCAGTATCTCCCATTCTTATTTCAATAGGAAAGATATGTAGTTAGTGATGTCATTATGATGCCGGGAGTATATCGTAAAGTCTGTTAGCAAATGCTTTCCTTCTCTAGTGAAAGTCTAATGTCATTATACTGGGGATATTTCCTTAAGAAGAGGATGTGGGGTATCTGGACATGATATAATCTGTGTTTTGGCATCTTCTGTTGTTTTAAATGCCTTTTGACATGTTTCTGTACTTGTTAAGCACGGTTTGGGAAACATATATTTGGTTAGATCTACATGTTTTGTCTGTGTGATTTCCCACCTGGAGACTGACAAACTTGCAGATGGCTTCACTAAAATATGCTAAATATAATTCACACTTTGAAACTGCGTGCATAGAAATAAGATTTCATGTTTTTAGACAGTTAAAAAATTTGTGAGTGATAAGTGTATAGCAAGTGCCTTGGATTACAACAGAAATAAAAACTAACATGAATGTTCTGGCTTCCCTCACTGAATGCTATATGATGCAGCCAGTATGGGTAGGTATATGAGGAATTAAGAGTGAAGCTTAATAAGACTCTGTCTCTATTATGGGGGTTTGGGGACTGACTTAAACGGTGTTGGGGGTTGGCTAAAATGGGATTGGTGGTTGACTTAATGGTTACGGTGTTTACCTCACAGGCACAAGGTACAGAGTACATTTCTCACCTTTGAAGGGAAATTGGCTAGGCTTAAAATGGCCTGTAATGTCAGCCTAGTACTTACCTATGAACCTATGGTTTGCAGGACATTATTATGTTTACAAGGGTGCTGGTTTTCATATTGCCCTCCTGTAAATGGGGATTGGGTGATGGAATGAGATAATTCAATGCTGCTTTTCAAGTAAGTGATACTGTTATTGTGTCGTAGGTATCTCTTTGGTGTAGCAGGATATGTGCTTTGCAGAAAAGTGTGTTTACAATATATTGATATATGACATAATGAGTACTATTTAACAACAAATAGTACTCCTTACTTTTAATATAAAACTGAATAATAACAGTAAAAAAGATATAACGTATATACACACAGTCTGATCATTCAGTTTTGCAATAGTAGCAGCAGTGGTATTTTCTGACTAGAAAACAACACATCTCAAGAGTCGTCATCTGTGTTTCATAGTAGTCAAATATTGTAACAAAAAAGACAAAAGTAAAGGAAGTGTGCATCTGTATTCAGGTTCCTCTGTTATATCAGTACATTTGCTGTCTATTTTTCTACGTCACTTCATCAGTGTATGCAGTTTTGAAAGGGCACACCAAAGAATGTTACAATATCTTTAATCATTTAAGCTTAAACAGTGATAAATCATTTTTTGGTTTGGGGATTGCCTGCTAATTTGGACCAGTTTTGTGGTTATATGACTGAACTACGGTCCTAGTTCAGATTCTTTAAGTATAAGTACAGTTAAATTAATACATTTTACTGAAAAAAGCCATTAGGTAAAAGCAACTGTACATTGTAGTGAAAAAAAAATAAAGACAGTAAAGCTGAAATGTTATAAAACAAAGAATGCAATACAGTAGAATATTTATTAGTATACCCTCCCCAATACATTGCCATGACACTCATTTACTTGTTATTCTAAATCCAACATCTCTGCAGTTTGCAGTATTTTTTCTCTTACAACAAAGTATTCTCATTTTAATACTTCAACGTACTTGGAATTAGGAATAATAAGTAAGAGTTGTGAGGGGCTGAAATGTCATTGTATTGTTTTGCAGTGCACTCTAATTAAGAGAGCAGAATTTGATGTCTGTATAATATTAATGAGTGAGCGTCATATCAGTGTTGACTGAAATCAGATTTCTTAAAGAACAACTACTATTAAGTAGTGATTTAACTCCACTAAAATAAGTTACTGTTAGCCTTGTCTGTCTAATAAAAACCTAGAGAAGGTAATACATAATTGCAATGAAAGAGAAGAATATGGCATTCAGGAAATCAATATAAAGAAAATGAAAGACCCAGTTCATAATTTAGCAGTGCCCTTCTGCCTGTCTGAACATATAATACACCTGCAGTGTGCCTCTATACTATACTCATATTACTGCTCTGGAATATTCTTCATTACAAAGGCTAATAACTTTTATTAATTTAATTAAGTTTGTAAGCCAACAGTGTCCATTCAGTCTCACTTATAATGCAATTAGGAGCAGCCTTTATATACTATTTTATGATTTTAATACTTCTGATATTTGTCATTCCTTCATTAGTAAAGATTATAGTTTGTAAATTTTATGTTTAGAATGCTATTGTAAAACAGCTGTTTTCTAACTTTTTAAAAGTTCATACATTCTGATGCATTTGCATTTCAAAATATTTCAATGTTGGTATCTTAGTAACACGTCAAGAGTTTTAAATTTACCATAGAAGTGACGAATGCTAGCTAGCAACAAAAATAATCACAGGATTAAAAAGTTACACTATAAACAATTATACTGTGCCCATGTTCCCTTGTGCTTCTGTCAGTTTAAGAGTAATTAGTGACCTGTTTCACTGACTTATCCATCATGCATCAAATATACATGCGAAATGTGCTGATTATTTATTATTGGCTGTTTATAATGAAGACAGTTACAGATTTTAAGTTCTAGTTTACAATGCTGTGCTTTCAACATGCAGAAATAAATGTCTTTATTGTTGTCAGTGAGAGTTCTGTAAATGGAAAGTAAATTTGTAAGGAAATGCATATACTGCTAATAAAGATCTGAATGCAAAACTATGATTATTGTTTATTTTTGCTAATGATGTTCTATACGTTAGAACCGTCTGAAAACCACTAAATAATATTTCATATGTTCTAAGTCTTAATTTTAGTGCTATGTAGATATTCTGGCAAAATGGGAACTTGTTCAAAGCTTTCCTTTAAATTGTTTCTTTCTTAAAAATTAGAATGGGCTGTATGCTTTGTTAATTCAGATTGGCAAACACTTTTGGACAATTTCAGGTTTCATATAGGTTCATAGGTGTATATCAGGATAAACATCAGTGGGGCCCAAGCATTCCCAAATGTATCCCATAAGTTTTTTTTTTTTTTTAATTTCTCCAAATCTTTGGGGTTTCCTAATACCATGACGGGAATGGACCCCATTCCTAAGTGAAAGTGCAATTAAAGTTCATGAATCTAGTATTGTTTCAGTCGCTGATGTCGGCCAAAAGTTCTCTCCACAGCACCCACAATGTGCCCAGTAATGACTCCTTCTGCAATTTGTATGGAGATACATATATTGGTAACATAGTACTTTTGCAATTAGTATATCATAACTAGCAACAAAGTGTGCAACTGTTTCCAATTCAGTTTTACAAAACCTACATTTGCTTGTTTCTCCCACATATTCAATAGACTTTGTAAACCAACGTGTATGCAGCCCACTATCTTGGACCGCAAATATTAACCTTTCATCTCTTGGTTTGAATTCACCTCTCCTTAACCATTCCAGCATTTTTTTCCCTTTCAACATGAGGTTCTCCTAGAAGTTTTCTATACTTGCAAATATATTTATGCATTTTCCATATTTCTTGCCTTCTCATCTGGTCCTTCACAGTATATTTTTTTCTTTTGTTTTTTAGCACATTCAGTTGCTGTCTGATTTTTGTCTACTTCTGGTTTGATTTCCATTCCTGCTTGACACCGATATGCTTCTGCTAGATTAAGCAGAGAGGTCATCTTAGATTTGTTCTCCTCATGTTTCAAAACTTTCACTACATTTATGTCTTATGAGGTCAGGAGATATATGTGGAGTCTCACGATTGCAGATCAGTATATGTAATCAATTTCAAGGAGGCCCATCCCTCCTTCAGAATGGGGATATATAATCTTGGTATGCACTGATTTTTATAAATCACTTGGTGAACATGAAGCATCCTTCTTGTTTTCCTGGCTAACCTATGCAACGCATTTTGGGGCCTGCCAATCACTCCAAAAATGTAAGTTAGTACAGGAAAAACACATTGGTTTATAGCTTGGATTTTGTTAACCATTCATGATTATGGGATACTATCAAATGCTTTTTTGTAGTCAATCCATGCCATACTTAGATTTTTCTCCTTTTTACAGTTCTCCACTAGTACTTTATTTAATAACAAATGACCCTTTGTTCCATTTGACTTTCTTTAATTGCCCTTTTGTTCTACTGCTGTAATGGAGCTTTCTTCTAAATGACTATAAACTCTGGTGGCATCAATTCTATTGTATAGTTTATACGTCATTGGAAGGCAATTTTTAGGGTAGCTTGCAGGTTCACTCTTAAGTAGGAGCATTGTTTTTCCTGTTGTTACCCAGGATGGTGTCTGTTCAGGGTGCGCATATAAATAGTTCTTACTCATGGCTAAATCTTCATGCAAAATGTTAATACTTTCAACCAGAAGTTAGGTACTGCATCTGGGCCTGGGGTTTTCCAGTTTGAGGCTTTTCTTAATTGTGTTTTAATCTCTCTGGCTGTTACTTCATCCCATTTCATATCTTGTACCTTTAAACTTCTTATTGTTTCTTTTACTTCTTCTATCCATTTAGCATCTTTGTTATGTTTCACAGGATTTTCATAAATACTTTTCCAAAATGTATCTGTTTCTTCTTTTTTGGTGGTCTTTCAATTCCTTTTACCTTGTTTACCAATTCTCTATAAAACGTTTTTGGGTCATCAATAATTTGCTTATTTTGTACTTTTCCTTTATATTTATCTGCATATCTTCTAAGTTTGTCTGCCTGTGCAGAGATTTTTAGTTTGTTATTTGTGGTAATGCATGATAGATCCTGGTCTATTCCAATATTGCTAGTTTTTTTATTACATCTATCTTTCTGAGTATTTTTGTTGATCTATTCCCTCTTCTATATTCTTCCAACAGTGACAGTTATTGTCTTAATTGCTTAATAGTTTTCTCTATTTGATACTTTCATGATGGTATTTGATTTTTCCCCTTCCTTGCCCTCACTATCCTATGTTCTTGTGGTAGAACTTTACTAATTTAGCTACACAGTAATATATCCTGCTTACTTCTGTTATATCACATGCATCTCTATGGACAATCCTAATTACTGCATGTATTTGTTTTATCAAATTTCTGACTTTTTGGGTTTTACTGACCTTCTGCAGTCTATTTCTTTCCTTTATCTTAATATATATATCTATGTATATTAAATCAAGCAAATCTTCTCTTAACTCATTTTCTTCCAAACTGAGGGCACATCCCTTGTTTTTTGTTTCATGTGGGCATTCTGTAGAAAGTTCTATAGCATCTTCTTGTGGCACATTGTCTTCAGTTTCATCCTGTGCTATCCATTGCTCTGTCATATGGGAAATCACTGGCCTATCACTCCTCAACATCAACTGCATCAGTTTCTACAATTTCCTGTTCCTTCCTTTGATGACCAGCTTCAAATGAATGTTGCATGTTCTCCATAACCTCAGTTTCTATTTCTTTAACTTTTCTTTTACTGATCTCCTTTTCTACTTTTCCTCTTTATCTTCTTATTTTTTGTATTGTAAAGTTTTCCATGTCAAGATTCCTTTGCCTGCATTTCTCTTCAAATATCTTTGATTAGCTTTGCTTTCTCATTTGCATAAATATTACACCATATTAACTCTGTGTTTCTTTCCATGTCCTTATTTCTTCTTCAGATGTCTCCTGATCTTTCTACTTCTCCTTACTTTGGGGACTCACTCCATCATGATGTGACTGTGTTAGACTTTCTACACCAAATCCTTCACTTCGTAGGGACTCCATAACTTCAACTTCTATTTTTTTAACTTCTACTTTACTAATCTTCTTTTCTACATCCCTTCTTTGTGAGTTTATGTATTGGCCTTTCAAATGTCTAGCCAGGCTTCTAAATGTATCCTACAAGTTTATGTGCATTACAGGTTATTTTAAAGGGTATATGTAAGCTAGGGCAATATTTTCAGGCTGTCTCTGCCAAACAGAGATGTAGGTGCTAGGCCTTGGGAATATTTACAATTTCAGACTATCTGTAGCCTGGATCTGAACTAAGCATTACCTCTTTTTTTCCAAGCTTAATGCATTAGCAACTTGAGCCACTGAGTAAGGTAGAAATGAAAAGCAATTTAGTTAGTGTTTTGAAGTTTCTCCTTCCGTAATACAGCCTCTTGCATTTTGTTGTGTTTTGAGGGATCAAGTTGTCAGTTAAGTGGATCAGTAGCACAGTACAGGTATAAAAGTGGAACACAGTGCAGTACAGTTTGAAGTTCTAAAATGTCACTGGAAGCCATTCAGTTAGAAAACTGATAGGAATGTAGCAAAGTGCTTGTATGATGCTGTTTGCTGCAGTCTTAAAGTAACACAATTAATACTTTTATTTATTTATTTGATCTTAACTTTGGAAAATGTTTTCCTTTTTTTCTTTTTTTTTTTTTTTTGCTTAAATTCATGGCGTAGGGGTTTGCTACTTTTTGTGTCATCTGCTATAATTTTTAAAGTCTAGTATTGTCATGTTTAGCATTCAATGGTTCAGAGGTATGTTTGCAAGAAACTGATCATACTTCTAGAATGGTGATGAATCAGTGATATTCTGCTAGTGTTGCTACACAAAATACGTTGAACTCTAGTTATCCCCATAACAACTCCCTAATTCAACAGCAATGTACTAGCTTCTTGCTCACAAATGCTTTCAATGGCAATCTGTACATTTCTTTGTAATATAGTGTTGCTGTAATCCACCTGTTAATTAACTTTTACATTCTATGACATGCTGTTAAATTGTGGATCCCTCTTGAGGGACACAAGTTGCTTCTTGTAAAATCTGCTTGTTATTTAACTGTTACTTGGGATGTTTGTTTTTGTCTGCTCAATTGGAGCTTTTTTCCCCTGTTACGTTGCAAAACCCTTAATATGTATGCATGTTTTGTTTGTATGTTTGGAGTTTTTCTCCCCGGGCCTCCGCTGAAAATGGATATGTATCCAGTCGGACTATCCCAGTCAACAAATGTAAAATAAATAAATATGTTCTTCTTAGACCATCCTTACATCTTGTTCATGTACAAATTACCTCATTTACATATTCTGCTCACAGTACTTGACATCTCTAGATAATCTTCAGTGTTGAGAAGTAAACTTTATATATTCTTTGGGCTTAACTGCTTTCTGTTCTTATAAATTAGAGGGACACAATATTTTAGTATTTTACCCAACAGACAGCTGAAATAAAGACCCTTCTTCATGCTGCTGATGTGCAGCTACTGTTTGAGTTTGTAACTATGACATTTAGTAAACGCACCCTGCAGATTCAGTCAGCTCAACAATCTTGGTATAGGTGGAGTGCAGTTAGGTGGCACACTCTGTCCTCTATAAATTGCACAGAGGCCTCTTCTCTCAGGCCTTCTTTTAGATCAACTATGGTTTATCTGTGAAGGATATGGAAGACCAGTCTGTATTTCTAACACTGTGGCTTTGATGCTGCCTGCTTTGCACAGCAGAAATGAACCTATACATTTATATGACTAGTCTTCAGTTTCTGTTATTTGTTAAATGAAGTTGTTGTAATGATTGGTAGAAAATATTCAAGAGGTGTGTGTGTGTGTGTGTGTGTGTGTGTGTGTGTGTGTGTGTGTGGAAGGGTTGTTAATGCTCTTTTTCTGTGTTTGGTTCTGTTTCACCCATTTACTAAGTAGTTTTATAGTTCTTTAATGAGTACAGCTGTGTCAGTGTCTTTTCTGGTTTAA
>NC_056725.1:278745207-278857707 GCF_019279795.1 Protopterus annectens
TGAATTCTACCTAGTCTAAAAATGTTGTGGGGTACAGAAAGGGGCCTGTCTTTGCCCCTGAGGTAAGGAGTGCCAGCCATACTGGGGAAGCTCCTCAACTTAAAGTTTATGAGTATAGATAGTGGAAGCAGCACCAACTTGAAAAGCATGTCTGTTTCCATTTGTGTCTTGAATTTCATCCAAATCTAATACCAGAGGGATACACAGAGGATGACTATTTTTTTTTGTGGGGGGGGGGTGTAGGTAGGTAGTTAGGTAGGGAGGCAGGCCCTATTCCCAGATATGGTTAAGTATCTTCACAAGCATTAGTCTTCTTATTTTATTGAGAGCTACAATTTTTGTCAGACGTAACAATTTCATCATTAAAAAAATAAGTCTTGTTTTTTTTTTCTTTACCGATTTTTTTATTTTTTTTTTGTTCATGCCATTATGGATCAAAAGGTTGGAAAAAAAGCTCTAAAATGTACCTCAGGGCATCTATAACAATATGACTATGGGGGACCTAGCAGTGACTATCCTCTTATCCAAGGTTGTTTAATAAAAAAAAAAAAAAAAACCCTAAAAGGCACCTTGCAACTTCTAGAACCACAAGCCAGCAAAGTCACAGATTAATGAATTTATTTCCACCACAGTTATTACAATACCATCTTGTACAATTTTTTTTTCTGTTTTTTAAAGATGTAGGAAAAAGTCAAAGACTAAAACACAATGTGAGAAAAGGTAGAAGTAAAAGTAATATGGATAGGGTGGGAAGGATGTGATGGGGGAAACTGGGGAAGGCACAAGGGAAGTAGACTTGTTTGAGAAGGTAACCAAAGCAATGGATGAGGGAAAAATGGTTCACACTGCCTACCTTGACCTGGCCAAGGCATTTGACACAATACCCCACTCGGGCATTGTTGACAAACTCAAGAGGTTCAGTACAAACCCGTGTGTCACCCAGTGGATAGCCAACTGGCTCACAGGCAGGACCCAGGAAGTCAGAATTAGGGAGTCCACCTCTACAAAGGGGCGAGTCACAAGTGAAATCGCTCAGGGGTCAGTCCATGGACTAGTCCTTTTTGGCATTTACTTCTCAGAAGTCAAGGCCAATGTCAATGGTCTCTAGCAGACTAAATTTGCAGATGATTGCAAATTAGGAGCTGTTATTGAATCTCACATTGAAACAAATGTTCTCCAGGAGGGGCTGACACAGACAAATAGCTGGTGTCAGAGCCATGGACTAAAACTAAATGTCAAGAAATGCTTAATAGTATCTTTTTGGAAGTCATCCACCACTGGTAACTATCATATTGACAACACACCCCTTACAGTTGACCCAGTTGTCAGGGACTTAAGGGACACACATAAACAGTAATCGTGCCTTGAACCATCACATAGTTACAATAGTGAGGAAATCATTCTATGTTGCACAACTTATAAACAAAGGTATGGCAGCTAAGTCCAAGGAAGTCATTGTTCCACTGTATTCTGCATTCATCAGACATATCATTGAGTAGAATGCCCCCTCTGGTATGTACTTAACCAGGCATATTCAACAATTGGAACATGCACAAAGGTTCCTCAGTAAAATAATGCAGAGTGTAAGTAAAATGTCCTCTGCAGACAGCTTCAAGGTCCTATACCTGTAGTCTGATTCCTACAGGCTTTTGAGGGGAGGTCTATGCCTGGCATACAGGGCATTGTCAGACCACACTCTGATGGACCTCCTGCATATCCACAAAACAAACAGCAACAGAATTACCCATTCTAAAGACTTAAACCTTGCAGTAATATAAATAGGACCTTTTCTGACCCTTTTACTTTCAGCAACACATTTTTCACTAATTCTTTGGGTAATGCCATAATTCTATTTACCTCTTCACAACTGGGTACTGATTTCATTCTGGAAGCTTGTTGCATTACCTAATAACGCTACTTATCTCTGTTTAGATTATATTTAGTTGTATGCATAAGGATTTATTTAGGCTGGTGCAATTGCTGGAGCTGGTTTTCATTTGGTTATATTCATCTTACGGTGATGGAATGGATTTCCTGTAGTGTAAGGCAGTATCACTAGTCTGCCACGCTGCTTAAATAAGTCAAATGTGTATCTATAATTGTGTTTAAAAGTGCTCACTGACAATCTTATGTAATATTCATGGCAGTGAAGGTTTTATCTTGTTGAGAAAGTTGTAGATCTTCTGCTGTTATTCTGGGTTTGGATAATACATACAAAATTACTGGATGCAATTGAAAGAGCATATTTTTTCCTGAAATCTTATCTTCATAGCCAGCGCATGCATTCACATTTCACTAAAAAGCAACCTTAATTTGTTTAATTATTCTATAACACATACTCTGTCTCACACATACACAGACACACACACACACACACACACACACACACACACACACACACACACACACACACACACACACATCTTTAAATTTGATCTTATCACATGCCACCTGATTTGTTGATTGGGTATAACAAATATGTCTTTAATTACATAATTCCTTTTATGGAAATATTTAATAATTCTTGTGACATTTAATTTTAAATAGCTGTTATACTGTTAGTATTACAAAGTATTACTAGAATACAGTTATAAACTTTGCAATGTGTTATCATTAGAATCCAATCTAGACTACTTTAAATAATTATTAATTTCTGATTTGCATTTTAGCATGATTTTATAAGTATTTCAGGGTCCTCCCTTAACAAGTAGAAGTTCTAAATGATATGCTGCTCATTTCATATAACATTAATGACATTCCCATTTATTTTATCAAAACTAGCATCATTATATAATTGTTGTTAGATCCTTCAGGAGATCCCTAAAATGTGTCTACAATGCATCCCTTTTTACTCATTTCATGTACAGCCTACATTGTTGTTTATGTTTCTTTAATGATAGTACATTTCTTTGCTCATGTAGCATTGTACACTTTAAGTATTATAAAGTTCTGGAAAATTAATTGTCCTCCTGTTAAAGTAGACACTTTTGTTCACATTTGTCATTCTTTGAATTATATTACACTCCTATCTTCTTCAAGCTAAAGAATAACTTTATTCCCAAATAAGTTAAAACAAAATAATTATTCCATTAGATGTCAAGTATGTGAGTAAGTGTACTATTATTCCTGTACTGTGGCATACCAGTAAGATTTTGGCTAAATTACCTTCACAGTCTTCATTTTAGCAGTATATATTTTATGAATCTGCTAAAACTGGTACTGACAAACTGCTAACCATTATCATTAAAGAATTCTGCGGGCACACCATACTACTGAAAATGGACTTCAGGGATAATTTCTTTCCTTTAGTTGAGCTCAAAAGTTCATAGGTAGTTCTTTGCAAGAGGTCCAGCAGACATTTTAGGAGACTAGCCATATCTTCCAATTGCTTCAGAGCACTGTCTGGTTAAGTGACTTGGAGGTGGAGAATCAGCACCTATGTGCAGGAAGCACCTCATAAAGCTCCCATAGCCTCAATAATCTGCACTAACTGCCTGCTCAGCTTTGATACTTTGGGATACAAGGAATGATAGTCAGTGTGAGGTCATTTTGGTTATTACAAGTAAAATACCAGCACTTACCCTCTAATGAGGTCTTTTTGGGTACAGGGTATGGCTTATTGACTCACTGGGATCAATGGACTAATACTGACACATATTAGACAAGATGATCCGCTAGGATCCGCCACATAACACAAGCACTCAGGTCACTCCAAGGCAAATACAAATATGACTCGGTCATTGTCCATGCTGGTGTGAATGACCTGAGATGTACCTCCCTGGACTACATGAAAAGAGACATAGAGGAGCTCTCTGAGCATGTAGCCCAGGCCGGTATGACCCTGACCTTGAGTAGCATCTTACCCTCACCAAGAATGATGCCACAATATGAAGACAAGATGATCTATTTCAACAATTGGCTTAAGTATTGGTGTCATTCAAAGGGGATCCAATGCCTGTCAGCCTGGGATGACATGCTCGACAAGCCACGATGCTTAGCTAGGGATGGCTTGCACCTGTCACCCCTGGGCTTTCGGATATTGGCAAAGGCTCTTGCTTCCCCCATAGTGCCTTTTTTAGGCAAGGCTCAAAAGACAAACCCACCTCCATAGGTATCACAAGGGATAAGAAACTAAGAGTAATGTTACTCAATGCCAGAAGTCTAAACCTCAAGATGCATGCACTCAAAACTCTCCTTAGCATGGAGAACATCGATATCTATGCAGTAACAGAAACCTGGTTCAAGACTCCCGAGAGCACCCCAGCACTACCAGGTTATACCTCATACCATGCTTTTTGGCCCCAAAACTTGGACCGAACCACAAAAGGAGGGGGAGTATCAATATTCATCAGATACCCACACCTCCAGGTTGGTGGCACAGCACGAAGCATCAGAGACTATCTATGTGCAACTAACAGTGGGTAAAACTGCCTTCCAGTTTATAGCCTACTACAGACTACCCACCAAAACCCAGGAACCCCACTCGGCCTTCCTGAGAACACTGGAAAATATGAAGGTCTCTCCAAACACCATTATATTGGGCGACTTCAACTACCCAAACATAGACTGGGAGCATTACTCTAGCTCCAACACCCTAGCCCAAAGGTTCCTAGAATTTATAAACTCAAATGCTATGGAACAACTTGTTACCACTCCCACAAGAGGGGAAAACATACTGAACCTGATCAACACCAACATGGGGTCTCTATGCTCCAGGCTAGAAGTGTATCCCTCACTGGTAAGATCAGACCATAAACTAATCTCACTGGATATTCACATCCCGACCCCACCCCCTGCCCAGAAAACTACAGTGAAAAACTTCTCTAAAGCAAATTTCGCACTTCTCAAAACCGAGGTGGAATCCTTCAAAGCCCCCGAGCCTGTGGAAAATATGGCCCAGACCGCAGAATCCTTTATAAACACATTCTATGAACACCTTCAGGAATGCATGGATCATGCAATCCCAAATAAAACCAAGACCCAGTCCTCCAAAGGCAGACGTCCTGTCTGGTGGACCCCAGCCATAAACAAACTATACAATAGAAGGAGGAAGCTACTACATGATAGAGCAAAATCCCAAAAAGAGAAGGCATCTCTGATCAGTATTAGCAAAAAACTATGGGCACTCATAAAATCATCTAAGGCCAGCTTCAAGAGAAAAATTGCACAGGACACTAAGGATAATCACAAGGCTTTCTTTAGTTATGTTAGGAACCTGGGTGGGAATTCCCAGATATGCTCAGAATTAGTCCAAAATAACAAAAAATACATCGAACCCACAGACATTGCCAACATCCTAGCTGACAGGTTCAGCGCAAACCCCCCCCTCCCCACCAAAAGGGCAAATATCTATCCCAGCAGAGTGCTGCCCCCCTGACAGCTCAGATGCTCAGGTAAGAGCCACCCTCTCCAAAGCAAAAAACACAGCATCAATGGGACCAGACGGTGTCCCGGGCTGCGTCCTACATGAACTCGAAGAAGAGCTAAACCCAAACATAAAACTACTGTTCAATCTCAGCCTTACTACAAGATATGTACCCAAAGAGTGGCATACAGCAACAGTGGTCCCTCTCCACAAAGGTGGTGCCTCAACGGAACCTGGAAACTATCGCCCCATAAGCCTGACTAGCTTGGTCTGCAAAGCTATGGAAAGGACCATTATGGACCTCATAAATAAAGATATTGGGGACCTACAGACACTGGATCCTACCCAGTTCGGCTTTGTTAAGGGCAGATCCTGCCTCTTAAACCTGGTCAATTTCTTTGAAACAGTCACCAATGCCATTGACGAGGGGAAGGTGGTCCACACAGCCTACCTGGACCTCACAAAAGCCTTCGATACAATACCCCACTCGGGCATTATAGATAAGCTCACCAGCTTAAATATAAACCCCTATGTCACTAGATGGGTTGCAAACTGGCTCAAGGACAGAACACACATGGTTAGAATTGCTGGAGCCATGTCAGATTCCAAACCAGTTACAAGTGGCGTCCCACACGGCTCAGTCCTGGGACCGCTATATATTTCTCGTAGGTACAGGCCAGCACGGAAGGACTGTGGCTGACCAAGTTCACAGATGACTGCAAACTGGGTGCCATAATCGACTCTCCAGCTGACACAAGCATCCTCCAAAAGGGCCTCATAGAAGCAGACAACTGGTGCAAAAGCCATGGCCCCAAGCTAAATGCCAAAAAGTGTATAGTCATCCCCTTTGGCAAAAACAAAGTGCCCACAAATTACCACATAGGTGGTAATCCATTAAGTACAGAAGAAGTAATTAGGGACCTGGGGACCCACGTTGATAACAATCTCTCATTTGACAACCACGTGGCCAAAGTGGTTAGAAAAACATTTTATATAGCCCACCTAATCATGAAGGGATTCACATCCAGATCAGGGGAGGTCATCGTGCCTCTTTACTCATCCCTCATCAGGCCCATAATTGAGTACAATGCCCCTTTTGGGATGTACCTTACCAGACATCTGCAGCAACTGGAAAGACCCCAAAAGTACCTCACCAAGAGGATCAAAGGGCTCAAACAGATGCCATATGCTGCCCGGTTAAAGAAACTCCAGCTCTACTCAGTGGCATACCGCCTGCTCAGAGGCGATCTGTGCCTGATGTATAAAGCCATGTCCAACCCGGAATTAATGGACATGCTGCACCTCAGAAAATCCAAATCCCATCGAGCTACGCACTCGAGCGACTTGAACCTCAGCACTGAAATAAATAGGACATGCTGGAAGGACAGATTCATAACCCAGAGGCTCCCTTCACTCTGGAATAAAATCCCAGTCCAGGATAGGCAGAGTCCATCATTGACTCTCTTCAAGAGGAATCTTGATGAGTGGATGGGAGATCATAGGTTTACCCTGGGTATCACTTCTGTGTCACTGTTAGACAGAGGCACATTATACTAACCTCGAAAAAGGGCATAGCAAAATTAATTTAAAATGGGTGTCGAAAGCCAAACACACTCTGGCTAGGCGTATGAATGCCCTAGGGCAGATAGCCTAGTATGAACCTATGAACCTATGATACTTCATCTCCAATTCCTTTGTTTATTTTTGACCAATATATTAACTACCACCCCCCCTTTCTTTTGTTTATCAATTCCCATTTCTCTTTCATACAGTTTTTCAACATCTCTTTCCTAAGTCACTCTTGAAAAACATCACATTGCCCTTATTTCTAATCTCATCAAGTACTGCAGGATAGCCAGCATGCAGTTCTGGTTAACATCAGGTCAGACTTACAAAATTGCATCTTATACCTGTTCCAGTCTGCCACCATTTAAGTCTGCTAATGAATTAACTGAACATCTGTGTCTCAACAGTGTGACACTGTTGTCATCTAGTCCACATTAGTCCTCTTCACCTACGTCTTATGGCTGATAAGACCTTTTGAGCCACAATGTATCTGTAGTGACCACCTACTTTCTGGGAGGATATCTAACATGCATAGTATTTCAATTTAATCATCATATTTGGAATTCACAGTGGGCAGCCACTGAGGGATTTTACAAACAATGTCCTGATACAAACTAATGTAATGTGATAGCTTATAGTTTCATTTTGGACATACCTAAATTCTCCATTAGAGATTTCCTAAGGAGATAAGCATGTTTTGAAATATATCAGCTAAATTGTAATGAGTATTGCTCATCATAATATTGAACAACTGACACTTTGATGAACACCTTCTTTAGATGCTATTAAGCTCTCTAATACTCATGATTTCCTTCCCATTTATTTTTCTTTCTGTTAGCCTTCTCAAGGTTTTATTTTCTACTAAGTGATTGAGTAAGGATTTTCTCTTGTAGTTAATTATTCCCATAAACCTTTTGAACGTACTGCTTGGCTTTTAGTCTCTGCATCTTTAGAATACATGAAGCTTTCATATGATTAGACTGAAGACCCTATCTCATAATTTTTACTGTCAAACAAGACTACTGTGCCATACTCAGCTGACCTTTACTCTTACCCATTTTCAAATTTGCTTCACCTTTAGCTCACATTATTTGTCAGAGTCTATCACTGAGCTCCTGTTTGGCAGATTCTCAAACATTTATAGAATTTGTCAATATGCAACCCCTTGGCTGTTTTCATTAATTGATTCATTTACATGATTTTGTATTGCAATTCCAGGACAGAGGAAATTCTGAATATATGTCTTGGCTGGGAATATTTGGCATATAATGTATAAAATGGTCTAAACTCTTGAGTTTACATTCTTCACATTAAAGATACCTTCTAAAATTGGAAGGATACACTTGATTAATTAAAGTATTGGTGGGTTAGAACTAATGTTGTAATAATATTTTCAAAAGCACATTAAACCACATCAAGTAAATTATTAAAAGATCTACATGGCTTTACATTACTCTGCTGGCCAAGAGTTTAAGAAACTCACATTTTAGGGTCCTGGTACTATGGCTTGAAGAAGGAGCAACAACTGCACAGACAGTATGGTTTTTGACTCAAAGCCTTTTCTTCTTCCAGTCTTTTAACTGTTTTTTTTACTTTGAAATATACTGTATGTGTACTGGACAGACTGTGATGTTATTTCATTATCACTTTTTAAACATTATTCTAAAATTACAATGATGTCAGCTTTGTAAAATTGTAACCACACTACTAAAGCATAATATCAGTTTCTTGTACTATAACCATTTGCATTTTGATGCAGTGAACCCCTCTCACTGAGTGTTGTACTTATTTGAACTTGTTAATATTTATTACTACAATGAATCATATTAAAAGTACACTTGCTCAGTTATTCATTAGAGTATTGAACGGAAGTAAAGTGCCTTTTTACATCCAGCTATTATTAATGAAGGGATACTATTTAATGCAGAACATGCAACAAGACTTACAAAAATGCATTTCATTCCATTTGTATTCCAGTAGCCCTTAAAGAGTGGCACAAGAAAAAAATTACAAATGAGAAATTATAAAATAATTCACAACATGACTGTTTCTACATAAGTTTTGTTTACCTAGGTGTGGGCATGTGTCAGGGGGGCAAGAAGAGACCTCATCCAGTTCAAGCAAAAACAGTCAAGTGATGACAAGGATCTCATGCAATATTTCTGTATACTGCCTTTGTTATACAAGTGCAGTGTACTAGCCTACAATAATGAAAATCAGATCATCCGCTTCATAACACATTCAAGTTAACAAACAATCCTATACTCACTAAATGCTTTAGAATAGACTTAAGTTTGCTCTTCTGTTAAAAACTAAGTAAAAAGTAAACTTATTAATTGCAGTCTCCACAACACTAAATTGCTCATTCCTATAAATGAGTACAAATCATGCAAAGTTTAATGCTTAGGTGGAACAACCATATTTGCCTGATGCAAAAAAATGCATGCAGTGCATGAGTCTTTCGCTGCAAACCATTCTTCTTACATCAGTAATTAGCATAGTGTTTCATACCTTGTTTATAATTATCCACATATGTCTATGTGATTATTCTAATATGAAATAATAATTTACAGCCAAATATCTGTATTGTACTGCTGATTGCGTAATGTTCCAAAAACAGAATAGCATTCAGACATCTTCTGTATACTCTCCATTTTGGAGAACAAATGCAAACAAGCTTCTAGAGACTGTATTAACTTTAGACTATAGAAGAAACAGTGCTCACTGAAACGCATTAGCTTGATTATTAACATGCTTTGTATACTGGAAATAAAAAACTACTATGGCTGTTGCCCAGAATATATATGTGTAGATATATATATATATGTATGTGTGTGTGTGTGTGTGTGTGTGTGTGTGTGTGTGTGTGCATATAGAATGTTGCCTTTACTATTCACTACATTGATAGCTACACATTTGTAAAACTGCCAGGATACAGCATAAAATATGTCCTTGTATGAGAAAAGCATTCAGCTAGGAAAAGTCGTCTAAGCCGTAAGCATGATCACCTTGTATACCTTTCTCAGTACAGTACATTCAAGAGAAATGAAGGAAGAGAGAGGGGGCATGACCAAGATGCCAGTCTGATAGCAGCAGAAATCCATAGCTTTGCTTAGATTATAATATCCTGACAGGAAATATACTTTAATTTTTAGAAAAATCTAACTAAAAGTATACTAAAAGTTAGATCAACATAGACTCTCTATTATTTTCAAAAAATTAATACATAGTGAAGAGAATTTTTTAATTATTCCTGTCAAGAAGTTTTCTACTGGAGATCCCAACATGAGTAACTCGAAGACCCCACACCAGGAGAGTGCAGTGAAGAAAGAACTACATCTTATAACAACAAACATCCAAGAACTGTCACTAAAAACATGAGCAACGTGAAGAACCCACACCAGGAGAGTGCAGTGAAGAAAGAACTACATCTTATAACAACAAACATCCAAGAACTGTCACTAAAGCATGAGCAACGTGAAGAACCCACACCAGGAGAGTGCAGTGAAGAAAGACCTACATCTTATAATAACAAACATCCAAGAACTGTCACTAAAAACATGAGCAACGTGAAGAACCCTCACCAGGAGAGTGCAGTGAAGAAAGAACTACATCTTATAACAACAAACATCCAAGAACTGTCACTAAAAACATGAGCAACGTGAAGAACCCACACCAGGAGAGTGCAGTGAAGAAAGAACTACATCTTATAACAACAAACATCCAAGAACTGTCACTAAAAACATGAGCAACGTGAAGAACCCACACCAGGAGAGTGCAGTGAAGAAAGAACTACATCTTATAATAACAAACATCCAAGAACTGTCACTAAAACATGAGCAACGTGAAGAACCCACACCAGGAGAGTGCAGTGAAGAAAGAACTACATCTTATAACAACAAACATCCAAGAACTGTCACTAAAAACATGAGCAACATGAAGAACCCTCACCAGGAGAGTGCAGTGAAGAAAGAACTACATCTTATAACAACAAACATCCAAGAACTGTCACTAAAAACATGAGCAACGTGAAGAACCACACCAGGAGAGTGCAGTGAAGAAAGAACTACATCTTATAACAACAAACATCCAAGAACTGTCACTAAAACATGAGCAACGTGAAGAACCCACACCAGGAGAGTGCAGTGAAGAAAGAACTACATCTTATAATAACAAACATCCAAGAACTGTCACTAAAAACATGAGCAACGTGAAGAACCCACACCAGGAGAGTGCAGTGAAGAAAGAACTACATCTTATAATAACAAACATCCAAGAACTGTCACTAAAAACATGAGCAACGTGAAGAACCCACACCAGGAGAGTGCAGTGAAGAAAGACCTACATCTTATAATAACAAACATCCAAGAACTGTCACTAAAAACATGAGCAACGTGAAGAACCCACACCAGGAGAGTGCAGTGAAGAAAGAACTACATCTTATAATAACAAACATCCAAGAACTGTCACTAAAAACATGAGCAACGTGAAGACCCCACACCAGGAGAGTGCAGTGAAGAAAGAACTACATCTTATAATAACAAACATCCAAGAACTGTCGCTAAAAACATGAGCAACGTGAAGAACCCACACCAGGAGAGTGCAGTGAAGAAAGAACTACATCTTATAATAACAAACATCCAAGAACTGTCACTAAAAACATGAGCAACGTGAAGAACCCACACCAGGAGAGTGCAGTGAAGAAAGAACTACATCTTATAATAACAAACATCCAAGAACTGTCACTAAAACATGAGCAACGTGAAGAACCCACACCAGGAGAGTGCAGTGAAGAAAGAACTACATCTTATAATAACAAACATCCAAGAGCTGTCACTAAAAACATGAGCAACGTGAAGAACCCAGACCAGGAGAGTGCAGTGAAGAAAGAACTACATCTTATAACAACAAACATCCAAGAACTGTCACTAAAAACATGAGCAACGTGAAGAACCCACACCAGGAGAGTGCAGTGAAGAAAGAACTACATCTTATAATAACCAACATCCAAGAACTGTCACTAAAAACATGAGCAACGTGAAGAACCCACACCAGGAGAGTGCAGTGAAGAAAGACCTACATCTTATAATAACAAACATCCAAGAACTGTCACTAAAAACATGAGCAACGTGAAGAACCCACACCAGGAGAGTGCAGTGAAGAAAGAACTGCATCTTATAATAACAAACATCCAAGAACTGTCACTAAAAACATGAGCAACGTGAAGAACCCACACCAGGAGAGTGCAGTGAAGAAATAACTACATCTAATAACAAACATCCAAGAACTGTCACTAAAAACATGAGCAACATGAAGAACCCACACCAGGAGAGTGCAGTGAAGAAAGAACTACATCTTATAATAACAAACATCCAAGAACTGTCACTAAAAACATGAGCAACGTGAAGAACCCAGACCAGGAGAGTGCAGTGAAGAAAGAACTACATCTTATAACAACAAACATCCAAGAACTGTCACTAAAAACATGAGCATCTCGAAGAACCCTCACCAGGAGAGTGCAGTGAAGAAAGACCTACATCTTATAACAACAAACATCCAAGAACTGTCACTAAAAACATGAGCAACGTGAAGAACCCTCACCAGGAGAGTGAAGTGAAGAAAGAACTACCTCTTATAACAACAAACATCCAAGAACTGTCACTAAAAACATGAGCAACGTGAAGAACCCACACCAGGAGAGTGCAGTGAAGAAAGACCTACATCTTATAACAACAAACATCCAAGAACTGTCACTAAAAACATGAGCAACGTGAAGAACCCACACCAGGAGAGTGCAGTGAAGAAAGAACTACATCTTATAATAACAAACATCCAAGAACTGTCACTAAAAACATGAGCAACGTGAAGAACCCACACCAGGAGAGTGCAGTGAAGAAAGAACTACATCTTATAACAACAAACATCCAAGAACTGTCACTAAAAACATGAGCAACGTGAAGAACCCACACCAGGAGAGTGCAGTGAAGAAAGAACTACATCTTATAATAACAAACATCCAAGAACTGTCACTAAAAACATGAGCAACGTGAAGAACCCACACCAGGAGAGTGCAGTGAAGAAAGAACTACATCTTATAATAACAAACATCCAAGAACTGTCACTAAAAACATGAGCAACATGAAGAACCCACACCAGGAGAGTGCAGTGAAGAAAGAACTACATCTTATAATAACAAACATCCAAGAACTGTCACTAAAAACATGAGCAACGTGAAGAACCCACACCAGGAGAGTGCAGTGAGGAAAGAACTACATCTTATAACAACAAACATCCAAGAACTGTCACTAAAAACATGAGCAACGTGAAGAACCCACAGCAGGAGAGTGCAGTGAGGAAAGAACTACATCTTATAACAACAAACATCCAAGAACTGTCACTAAAAACATGAGCAACTCGAAGACCCCACACCAGGAGAGTGCAGTGAAGAAAGAACTACATCTTATAATAACAAACATCCAAGAACTGTCACTAAAAACATGAGCAACGTGAAGAACCCACACCAGGAGAGTGCAGTGAGGAAAGAACTACATCTTATAATAACAAACATCCAAGAACTGTCACTAAAAACATGAGCAACTCGAAGACCCCACACCAGGAGAGTGCAGTGAGGAAAGAACTACATCTTATAATAACAAACATCCAAGAACTGTCACTAAAAACATGAGCAACGTGAAGAACCCACACCAGGAGAGTGCAGTGAAGAAAGAACTACATCTTATAATAACAAACATCCAAGAACTGTCACTAAAAACATGAGCAACGTGAAGAACCCACACCAGGAGAGTGCAGTGAAGAAAGAACTACATCTTATAACAACAAACATCCAAGAACTGTCACTAAAAACATGAGCAACGTGAAGAACCCACACCAGGAGAGTGCAGTGAAGAAAGAACTATATCTTATAATAACAAACATCCAAGAACTGTCACTAAAAACATGAGCAACGTGAAGAACCCACACCAGGAGAGTGCAGTGAACAAAGAACTACATCTTATAACAACAAACATCCAAGAACTGTCACTAAAAACATGAGCAACTCGAAGACCCCACACCAGGAGAGTGCAGTGAAGAAAGAACTACATCTTACAATAACAAACATCCAAGAACTGTCACTAAAAACATGAGCAACTCGAAGAACCCAGACCAGGAGAGTGCAGTGAAGAAAGAACTACATCTTATAACAACAAACATCCAAGAACTGTCACTAAAAACATGAGCAACGTGAAGAACCCACACCAGGAGAGTGCAGTGAGGAAAGAACTACATCTTACAATAACAAACATCCAAGAACTGTCACTAAAAACATGAGCAACTCGAAGAACCCAGACCAGGAGAGTGCAGTGAAGAAAGAACTACATCTTATAACAACAAACATCCAAGAACTGTCACTAAAAACATGAGCAACGTGAAGAACCCACACCAGGAGAGTGCAGTGAAGAAAGAACTACATCTTATAATAACAAACATCCAAGAACTGTCACTAAAAACATGAGCAACTCGAAGACCCCACACCAGGAGAGTGCAGTGAAGAAAGAACTACATCTTACAATAACAAACATCCAAGAACTGTCACTAAAACATGAGCAACGTGAAGAACCCACACCAGGAGAGTGCAGTGAAGAAAGAACTACCTCTTATAATAACAAACATCCAAGAACTGTCACTAAAAACATGAGCAACGTGAAGAACCCACACCAGGAGAGTGCAGTGAAGAAAGAACTACATCTTATTATAACAAACATCCAAGAACTGTCACTAAAAACATGAGCAACGTGAAGAACCCACACCAGGAGAGTGCAGTGAAGAAAGAACTACATCTTATAATAACAAACATCCAAGAACTGTCACTAAAAACATGAGCAACGTGAAGAACCCACACCAGGAGAGTGCAGTGAAGAAAGAACTACATCTTATAATAACAAACATCCAAGAACTGTCACTAAAAACATGAGCAACGTGAAGAACCCACACCAGGAGAGTGCAGTGAAGAAAGAACTACATCTTATAATAACAAACATCCAAGAACTGTCAATAAAAACATGAGCAACGTGAAGAACCCACACCAGGAGAGTGCAGTGAAGAAAGAACTATATCTTATAATAACAAACATCCAAGAACTGACACTAAAAATGGGCAAATTCAAAAACAAAATAGATATTATCAAACAAGAATGCAGTAAACAACTGGAACTTCTAAATGGAATAGTAAAAAAAAAACAATCTGAACAGATTCTTGCCTTAGAGGAAGCAATAACTGTCCTAGTTACTAGAGTGACAGAAAATGAACATCATAATGAATTTCTTCGGAAACAAAACACCAGGCTGATGGAAAAACTGGAAGACCTTGAAAGTAGATCAAGGAGGAATAACATAAGAATAGATGGAATTCCTGAGAAAGAAGAGGGTGCTAACATGATTCATTTCCTCAATAAGTGGTTTTCATCAGCAGTGCACATGCCTGAATCCCTGTCTTTTGGAATTGAGAAGGCTCATCAGTCCATGGCAAATCCAGCTACATCTCGGAGTTCATCTAACCCCAGGTCTATAATAGTTAGATTTCTTTCCTGCCAAGACAAGGACTTAGTGCTGAAATAAGCTTAGATTAATTTCCCTATCAAGATGGGTGAAAAAGTTATTCATTTTGACAATGACTACACCACTACATTCATATCCAGAAGAAAGGAGTGTGTTCCTCTAATTAAGTCCTTGAAAAAAGCCAATATTAAAGCTCAAATTCTTTTTCCCGCAAGAATAAAACTCACCTTGCCAGACGGAGTGAAGATCTTTGATTCCCTAAAAGAAGCAGTAGAATTTATCCAAAAGTAGAAAATACTATCAGGCATAGAAGAAATGGAATGGTCATCCCAGAGTTTGAAGAGACAGGCAACAAAAATGGATGGTGTATGAATTAAGGAGCAAACAATACTAAGAAATTAAAGGACAAATGAATAAATTCCTTCTAAATTTAAATGCCTTGTTTTATGAATCACAATATATTATATATCTAATTGGTTTTGAATTCTTCTCAGATTTTGTAAAGTTATTAATGAAAATGTATAGCAGGGCACAAGCTTATGTGAAAATGGTATCATGTCTATCCTCATTACTAAAAATCCTCAAGGGAACTAGACAGGGTTGTCCTTTGTCACCATTATTGTTTGCTTTTTCAATGGAACCTTTTGCTACATATATCAGAAACAACCAAAATATAAAATGTTTTCAAATTAATAAGGACTATTGTCCTAAGGTACAATTATTTGCTGATGATATGTTAATGTTGGGTGATATTGATAGCTCTTTGCATGATGTTATAAATACCTTAAGCAAGTCTGAAAGAATTCCATGGCCTAAATTTAATCATAATACATCCAAAACATTACTAATTAACAAAAATATCAACAAAAACCTAAGCGTGAATAGCCCGTTTAACTGGGAGAATGATGTATTAGAATATTTGGGTGTCAGTATAAAGAGAACATGGAAAGAATCTATTAAACTAAACTACAATAATTTAATAACCATCATTAGTGAACTAATCAAAAGATGGAAAAAATGTTCTTCACAATGGAGGACATTAAAATGATAATTTTACCTAAAATTTTGTTTTATATACAGTCATTGATACTACCCCCTCCCAAAAACTTATATAAAAATTAGATTCCATGCTACTTAATTTATTATGGTTCCCCTTAAAAGCTAGGTGTGAAGATAGGGGAAATATGGGCAAAGGCTGCCAGCCTATTCAAATAGAATTTGATACATAATTCTATCATTTGTATAAATAAATGTAAAATACAGGCTTGTGTTTTTAAATGAAAGAAAACACTGTAAAATGTGAACTTCAGGATTGTTGCAGCATTGCTGTAAGGAAAATCAAGCCAAGCATTTCAAATGTTCTTTGAAGTTACAGTTATCTAAATGGTGGTGCTGAAGTGGCTAGCTGAACACATTCTTTCTATTGTCTTAACTTAAGGAATAATTAAGAGTATACATGTGAAATGTCTTTGATTGTTGTAGTTTCCTGAGCAGGTGTTAACTTGCTAAATAATGCAATTTGTTTGCCTGGGAACTCCAGACTAAGTGTCAAAATGATGTAATATGAATACTGGGAAAACCTAAGTGTCAAAATGATGTAATTTGGGAGGACCTGAGCAGAGCTGTTTGTTAGTGTTTTAAAAACTGTTGTTGAGAGAGAGTCTGAAAGCATTTTGTCTTGAACCATCAACCCCAGCACTGCTTATCCTCTTTATGTATGTAAGTAGGATTGTAGCACTGTGTTTTCTCTTAAGAATAGCTAAAGATTACAAAGTTAGATTGTGTTTTTCTTTGACCTCAGACCTGTCCTGCTGTATTTTTTTTTAAGTTTCTGTGTGATCTCTAAACTCTTAGATATCTCTCTGGTGTAGTATATTGTCTTGTGTTTTTTAATTATTTATTATTAAATATTTTAAAACTTTTACCTGTGGCTGGTTTGTGTAGAGATAGGCTCTAGAGTACATTGTATATTTATAGAGGTTATCGTAATAAGCCACTCTAATAAGCCTTAGATTGAATAGTCACATTACCAATTGGATAATAATATTGCACAGTAATAATTGGACACCCTTTTAAGGGACTTTGGGTAGCTGATAATTGTAAGCTGGTGGTGGCAGAAATTACTACCGTATAGTCTGGGTAAAGGGGCACAGCTAGAGAATATGTGTGAGCCTTTCCCAGGAGTGTCTGTGAAATACTTATCTCAAAGTGTGTGTGGTGTGTTAGCTACCTGGGCAGGGGCATGAAGCACTGCTGGGACAGAGAGGGTACTGGAGATTAGATTGCCAGCTAGGCTGACATCTGGACCTTATAGCTGTGCCAGTGGGGAGTCTTATTGGGGACCTGGAGAGCAAGGGAGCAACCAATCCCAGACTGACTGTGATCTCTGTGTGCACTTAAGGGAAATTGTATTTTACTGTGTGTATTTGTTATCCTTTCTTCTTCTATGAGACGACCTCCCTGGTGTTAGTGGTGAGGATTGAGCCTCCTTGATTGCTGGGCCAGGGCACAGTCGTCACAAGTAATGGCAATGGTTGAGGTAAGACATCCCCACATATCTGTTTGGCAGTGGTTGGGATAAGAGATCCTCACACATCTGTTTGGCAGCGGTGGGGGTAGAGTGAATCCTGTAGCTTATATACATTGATATCTGAAAGTGTTTTGTACTCTAAATCAGCCACGCAGTGTATACTCAGATTTCAGATCACAATTGTTTTATTTCTTTTGTTAGCTTAGTTAGTCAGGGTGAGCAGGCAGCATGTCAGCACAGGAGTATGGAAAGCTGACAAGGAGCCAGCTGGTGGAGATGTGCTAGGCTAGGGGACTGGTGCATGGAAACCTGACTAAAGCAGACCTGATTGCAGCCTTGGTTACAGCTGCATCAGAAAACAGCATCCAGGAGGACAATCAGACTGGCAGAGGAGATACAATATCCTCGGAGAATGGATAGCTAAACCTTTATGCGAAGGACAATCAGATTGTCAGTGGAGATACAATATCCTCGGAGAATGGACAGCTCAACCTTTCTGTAGTGGACTTAAAAATCCAGCTGGAGCTAAAGACACTTGAGTTGGGGGCCAGGGATTTGGAGATAGATGCCGAAGAAAAGGAGCATCAGAGAAAGCATGAGCGGGAAAAGCTGACTCTTCACCAGAGTCATGGAGGTAATGGGGACTGGAGTAACTGGACCCTAGAAGCACAACAGGTCAGTAAATTTCTTCCGCAATTTAAAGAGGGGGATAATTTTGATAGTTTCATTCACATATTTGAAAGGGTATGCAAACAATATAGTGTTGACCAAAGGCTCTGTGTACAGTACCTGACCCCCTTACTCCATGGGAAAGCTGTAACTTGTGTATCACAAATGCCTGACTCTGTCTGTTTTGATTATACTGCTGTAAAGAAATGCCTGTTAAAATGTTTTAAGCTATCACCTGAAATGTATAGGAAAAAGTTTCCTGAGCATAGACGCAAGGCAGATGAAAATGTATGTGAATATGTTGCGGAATTGAGCACTTATTTCATAGCTAGGTGAGTGGATGTCAGGTCACCACTTTTGAAGGGCTGGCAGACCTTTGAGTGAGGGAACAAGCCCTTAGCACTTTGCCTGAGGACATGAGGATCTAGTTAGCTGATAGACAATGTGCTACTTTAGATGAGTTGGGGAAGAAGGGAGACCTATACCTGGCCAGCAGGGCAGCCCTGCACAAGAAGGGACCCCCAGTACTGCTCATGGATCTAAAGGAACCCATGGTGGGCAGCACAGACTGCCCCAACAGAATCCGCCAGTAGCAGGCAAAGCCACTAGTCCAGGTGCACATCCAGGATTTGGGGTGAAATGTTTGAATGTAACCAGTGGGGTCATTTGGCATACAGATTTCCATGAAGGCAAGGTGGGGAACCAAAGGTGAGGGAGCCAGTAAGTGGGAAAGACAAAATGCCAATAGTAGGTTGTCTTGAGACAACAAGGGTATGGAACTACCATCCTGCAGATGTCCTGAGAGGGAAGGATATGGATGAGGCAGTACCATGTACTTATGCAGCTATATGCATTTAGGCTAGGAGACAAGCATGTAAGTCTGGTAGCCTGGGGGAGACCGAGACAGACTGCATACTTGCAGCCTGGGCTGCTGAGGTGATTACTTCAGGGAGTGAGCTACGCTGTAGCAATGAAACTGAATGTTAGCCACAACTGCTTGTGAGTACTGATGTTCCATTGGACAGGGTAACTGCAAATGTAGAGGTGAGTGGCAGTACCCAGGCTGACAGTGAGGCACCACTGTCAGAGGATGACAGACTTCCTGTGGAAGTGGAGGTGGGAAGGATTACAAGGAGAGAGTTGAGACAGGCTCAGCTTTCAGACCCTGCATTGCAAGGCCTGAGACAGGTAGCTAGGGAGGCACTTGATTCTCAAGGGAAGGGGGAATATGTATACTGGGACAAAGGGTTAAAATACAGAGAGTGGACTCCTGAGGGAGAGCTAGAAGGTGAGAGAGTACAGCAGTTGGTAGTGCCTAGTGCTTACCATCTGGCACTTCTAGCCATAGCCCATGATATTTCCTTTGGAGTTCATATGGGCATAAAATGTACAAAGAGGTGTATTATGCATAACTTCTATTGGCCTTGAATTTCCAGAGATGTAACAGGGTACTGCAGGACCTGTGAACAGTGCCAAAAGGTAGGCAAGGCAGTAGACAAGGTGAGAGCTCCTTCGATGCCTCTGCCTGTGATTGATGAGCCATTTCAGAGGGTAGCTATGGATATTGTGGATCCTCTGTGTACCCCAAGTTCCACAGGGAAAAAATATATCCTAGTGGTAGTGGATTATGCTACACGATACCCTGAGGTAGTGCCTTTGTCCTTCACTAAGGCAGACAAGGTGGAAAATGCTTTGTTAGAGATTTTCAGCAGCGTGGGTTTTCCAAAAGAAATACTGACTAACCAAGGTGCCAATTTCTTTTCAGACCTGCGGGCTTGTCTGTGGTAGTCCTGTGGGGTGAAGCACATGAAGACCACCCCCTACCATCCCCAGACTAATGGTCTTGTTGAGAGGTTAAACTCTACAATCAAGTCCATGCTATGGGTATTTTCAGATCAGTTTAAGAGGGAGTGGGACAAATATTTGCCCCGTCTGTGGTTTGCTTACAGAGAGGTTCCCCGAGAATCCACAGGTTTTGTACCCTTTGAGTTGCTGTATGGGCATAGGATGAGGGGACCTCTAGAATTAATCCGAGATGAGTGGGAAGGTGAGTGTGAATCTCACAAGAAGTCTGTTGTGGCATAAGTCCTAAACCTCAGGACAAGGCTCAGGGAACTCATGGGCTTGGCCCAGGAGAACCTGGCAGAAGCTCAACAACAGAAAAAGGTGTGGTATGACAGGAATGCTTGGACTAGAGAATATGCTGTGGGGCAGCAGGTAATGGTTCTCATTCCTGTCAGACACAAATAGCAGCAAGCAACTTGGGAGGGACCCTACAAGGTGGTAAGAAAGTTAAGCGATGTTAACTACATGGTGGAAGTGCTAGGCAGATGGCAGGGGCACAAATTGAACCATGTTAACATTATGAAACCTTACCATAATAGGGAGGCTCTTGTGCTGAGTATTTGCAGTGGATTGCAGGAGGAGTCTGAGGGAGATCTGGGGAATGATCTCCTCAGTGAGGTTCAGGCTGACACCTTAGTGGAAGAGGTAGCAATGTCCCAGCAGCTATCTCATACCCAGGTTTGATAAATCCGAGCAGTAATGCAAGAATTTGGGGGCATGTTCACTGGGAAACCAGGGTGCACCCACCTGGTGTAGCACCAGGTGGATGCAGGGCCCCAAATGCCTATTAGGCAGGCCCTTATAGGGTGCCTGAGAGAGTCAAACAGACCCTGAGGGAAGAGGTACAGGAGATGTTGGAACTAGGGGTGATTCAAGAGTCCAACAGTCCCTGGGCCTCGCCAGTGGTGCTGGTGCCAAACAAGGATGGCAGCACCAGGTTTTGTGTGGATTACAGGAAATTAAATAGTCACACAGAGTCAGATGCTTACCCCATGCCTAGGACAGATGAGGCCCGAGAGCAGCTAGGTGGGGCTAAGTATCATACAACCACTGATCTTACCAAGGGTTACTGGGAGGTGCCCTTGACTCCCAGTGCTAGAGAGAAGTCAGCCTTTGTGACTCCTTTTGACTTGTATGAGTTCACAAAGATGCCCTTTGGGATGAAGAATGCCCCACCAACTTTCCGGATGCTGGTGGATAATATCCTAGCAGGAGCAGGAGGGTTTGCCCTTCCTTACCTAGATGATATTAAAATCTATAGCCATTCCTGGCCAGAGCACCTTCAGCATGTCAGGGAGGTGCTGGGCACTACAGAGGGCAGGGTTGACCATTAAGCTGAGCAAATGTCAGGTGAGTATGGCAGAGGACTCCTACCTAGGACATAGAGTGGGGAGTGGTAAGATAAGGCCAGAACCTGCCAAAGTGGATGCTATTCAGACATGGCCTGCACCTGTTATGAAAAAGCAGGTGAGGACATTCTTAGGGACAGCTGGGTACTACAGAAAGTTTGTCCCTAGTTATAGTATCATAGCTGCTCCCTCACAGATCTGACAAGGAAGAGGAGGCCAGATAAGGTAGTGTGGATCCCAGCATGTGAGTAGGCATTTCAGAAGCTTAAAGAATCTTTGGGAGGACCCCCTGTGTTAGCCAGTCCAGATTACAGCAAAGAATTTGTTGTGCAGGTGGATGCTTTGGACCATGGGGTGGGGCTGTACTTAGCCAGATTTCTTCAAAAGGAGAAGAGCACCCAGTGGTTTATCTCAGTTGTAGGCTCCAACCCAGGGAGAAATTCTATGCAGCTGTAGAAAAGGAATATGTAGCTGTAGTGTGGGCATTGCAGAAACCTAAACATTATCTGTATGGAAGAAAATTCACTGTAATGACAGATCACAACCCTCTAATATGGTTAAACAGAGTCAGTCAGCAAAATGCCAAGTTGCTAAGATGGAGCCTGGGGTTGCAAGCATATGATATATATGTCAGTGCAGCACCGCAATGGGAATAGCAATGCCAATGCAGATGGGCTCTCAAGACAGGGAATGTTGTGAGGCACCTTCATATAGACCTAACCCACTCAAGTGGCATTTCTCAAGGGTCACTTGAAAAACTAGCTTGAGTTCTCCGGGGGGATGAGATGTGAAGATTGGGGAAAGATGGAAGGCTGCCAGCCTAGTCAAATAGAATTTGATTCATAATTCTATCATTTGTATAAATAAATGTAAAATACAGACTTGTGTTTTAACTGAAAGAAAACAACTGTAAAATGTGAACTTCAAGATTGTTGCAACATTTCCATCTGCTTTAAGGATAATCAAGCCAAGCATTTCAAATGTTCTTTGAAGTTACAATTATCAAAATGGTGGTGCCGAAGTGGCTAGCTGAACACATTCTTTCTATTGTCCTAACTTAAGGAATACTTGTTATAGTATACATATGAAATGTCTTTTATTGTTGTAGTTTCCTGAGCAGGTGTTAGCTTGCTAAATAAGTCAGTTTGTTTGCCTGGGAACTCCAGACTAAGTGTCAAAATGATGTAATGTGAATACTGAGAAAACCTAAGTGTCAAAATGATGTAATTTGGGAGGGCCTTAGCCGAGCTGTTTGTTAGTGTTTTAAAAACTATTGTTGAGAAAAGACTGAAAGCATTTTCTCTTGGACCATCAACCCCAGCACTGCTTATGCTCTTTATGTATATAAGTAGAATTATAGCACTGTGTTTTTTCTTAAGAATAGCTAAAGATTAGAAAGTTTGATTGTGTTTTTCTTTGACCTCAGACCTGTCTTACTGTGCTATTTTAAGTTTCTGTGTGATCTTTGAACTCTTAGATATCTCTGTGGTGTAGTAGTATTGTCTTGTGTTTTTAATTAATTATTATTAAATATTTTAAAACCTTTACCTGTGGCTGGTTTGTGTGGAGATAGTAGGCTGTAGAGTACATTGCATATTTATAGAGGTTATCATAATAAGCCACTCTAATAAGCCTTAAACTGAATAGTCACATTACCAATTGGATAATAATATTGCACAGTAATAATTGGACACCCTTTTAAGGGCCTTTGGGTAACAGATAATTGTTAGCTGGTGATGGCAGAAATTACTACCTTATAGTCTGGGTAAAGAGGCACAGCTAGAGAATCTGTGTCACCCTTTCCCAGGAGTGTCTGTGAAATACTTATCTCAAAGTGTATGTGGTGTGTAAGCTACCTGGGCAGGGGCATGAAGCACTGGTGGGACAGAGAGGGTACTGGAGGTTAGCTTGCCAGCTAGGCTGAGATCTGGACCCTATAGCTGTGCTAATGGAGAGTCTTTTTGTGGACCTGGAGAGCAAGGGAGCAACCAGCCCCAGACTGACTGTGATCTCTGTGTGTACTTAAGGGAAATTGTACTTTACTGTTTGTATTTGTTATCCTTTCCTCTTCCATGAGACTACCTCCCTGGTGTTAGTGGTGAGGATAGAGGCTCCTTGATTGCTGGGCCATGGCACGGTTGTCACACTAGGATTGCATATAAATGGCACATTAGAGCTTCATACAGTACTGGGATAGCATTCCCTAGCTTAGATCTTAATTCCAAATCAGTTATAATTAATGTAATATTACATTGGATCACACCTACCTATATATCTAGCTGGAAAACAATACATGAGATTCATATAACTGATGTCAGAACTAAAGAGACTCAATTTAAGGAACAATATGGAATAAGTAGAGGTCATTGGCTTTTACGTGAATTTTGTTTATTTAATAAGAAGTTTGATCATTTTTCTTATGGCATTAATCAAATATTTAATAACTATCAAAATATAATTGATTGGAATTACAACATTAAACAATTTATATTTCTTATATTCCCCATAGCATATTCCACTGATTGCCTAGATTCTTTCAACATCAATGCGATGCAAAAATTAAAGGAAAATAACTTGATATTCTGGCATCAGTTTATTGAAAATAAGAGATGAAATCACTAAACTCTCTTTTAAGTAGTTTTGATAATTGTCAAGAGTGTTGGTTGTTTATACACTCATTTCTGCAGTTTATAGAAAACAAAAATGAGGGTATCAATCATCCTAGTGACTGAATCTATACCTAGTTTGATTCAGCTTTTTATTAGGTGTCTTGAAAAGACAGATAATCAGAAATTAAGTATCTCACCAATCTATAAGATATTAAGAGAAAACACTCTAAAGTTTGACTCAGATTTTGGAATTACTATGTAAAGATTAATGGAGAACAAATATCTGATGAATCCAAAAAAATGCTATTGAATTCTATGTATGGCACCGTTTCTTCATTATATTGGAGATTGTGTACATGGAAATTTATGAATAGGAGTTTCAATACTCCATATAAAATAAATCTTATACTCAAAAACAGTGAAAGTAAATGTTGGAAATGTGATGAATTATTAGAGGCCAACTGGGTTCACATGTTCATTGAATGTAGAAATGTTGTTCAATACTGGAAAGACTTCAAATATTTTGTAAATGCTTTATGGTCTGATAATTGTCATATTTCTAATTCACTAATCCTATTCAGTGTTCCTATGCCTAATGTAATACCCAAATCTCAGATTCAGTTACTCTGCTCAATTATTGCAATTGCCAGAAAAGTTATTAGTTTGAGCTGGAAAAGTAAACAAGAGTTGATGTTTAAAGATTTTATTAATTTAGCAAAGTTGTTTGTAAAAAAGAACTGCAAACCATTTGTTATAGAACTTATAACATTACTCATAAAAAATAGCATGGCAAAAGTTGGAAAACCTTTTGAACAAATACTGATAACTTCTCATGGATAAAATGATTGTTTATCATGGATGAATGTAAATATTGTAAATAGTTTTGTTATCGTTTTATTGTATTTGTTATATGTACATTTGCGTATGTTGATAATGAAAACAAAATAAAAATGTTTTTGAAAAAAAAAAGAAATGAAGGAAGAACCAAAGTAACTAAGATGCTCGTGCAGTGCAAGATACTATGAGTCAGTGGGAAAGAAATAGCAAATTTAAGCTTACCTGGAGTTATGGTCATCATATATAGAAATAAAATTAACAAATCTTCATGAATGACATTCCTGAAGATGAGTATATCATGACATTTTTCACTGTAATTTGTACTTCCAGATATGTGCTGTTTAAGAACCTGGTGGAGCTACTGAAACTGAATGCAAAGGGCAACAACAAATCTATGAAATGCTAAATGGGCAAACTGATCCAACTCCACTGCTGATAAATGGACAATTTCACTTTTTTATTCATTAAATTTAGAAGGCCAGTTCAGCTGTGACACTGTGTGCAACTGAACTGAAGCAGTCTGCAATGAAATGTAAATTTGTTACAAACCTGAATGAAGTATTAAGACAAGGATTTTCTTACAGGATGTCAAAGTGATGATAGAGAAAGGTTTGTGGCACATATGTAGAATTTCTGACAGTGTTCTCTCATGGCAGGCCAATGTATTCAAGAGTTGAAGAAAGTATGATGTATATGGTGCAGCACTTAACAATGAAAATTCAGTGAGATAACCAGAAAGATAAAACACATTAAGTGTATTCACAAGTGAAAAGCAAAATAATTCAATGAAGTGAAATTTATTTTCTTAAAGAAGAAACAGAATTACATACTTTTCATTAATGATAAAAAAGAATAATTTACATATACTTTTCTCATAAATAAAAAAGAGATTTTGCCAGCTTTTGTCAACAGAATTCAATGATAACCAAAGTAAAGTTGCCATTGATTGTTCCGGAAAAAAAAAGATAATCCTGCTCTGTGTGGAACTTTTACAGAAGTTTGTTCTAAGGAAAACCTGCTAGAAATGCATTCTAAAATGCATTGAGACAGTGGTGAGAAAGCTGCCAAACCAAATGCCTATAATAAGAGCCAGACCCTCTGTGGATCTTTTGTATCTGTTTTGTGTGTTATATGATCATTATCCCCTTTTTTGGTAAATGACCCATTTATTCCTCCTTGTTTTTTGGAGGGGTGAAAGCTGACTGAGAATAACCATAATTTAGGCAGATATAAGTTTTCTTTTAACTTACTTAATCCTAACCCCTCAGCTCATACTGAGTGACATGAGGAAGAAATTAGTTTAAATGAACATTTGATGGAATTAGCGTTCGATGGATTAAGTTTAACGAATAGGTGTTAGGCTGGTAGTCGCGATGAAATGATATAGACCAGTATTTATATATGATACTAGTATGGAAAGTTCTGAAGATATTTATTTTGTTAGAGAATGTAGTGCTCTTAGCAATGAAAATATAGATCTGTGTACGAAATTTTGGAAGATATGTAACACTGATATTGTCTTGGAAGTGGTTTTAAGAAAATTTCTAAAATTTATTTTTCAAGAGGATTAAACATAAATGATGAGCTGGTACATAGCCATTTTAAAAGACTAAGAAAGAATTTGGTGGCTAATTTAATTATAACACATGGTTTGTTTTTTTGTGCTGGCTTTAGGAAATGTACATTTGTTTTTCAGTTATATAAAATAAGTAATAGCTATTTTACAGTTAGGGTTACCTCAAAAGTTGTAGTTTATGCCACCTGATCTTGTTTCAACTTGTACTATATTGAGAAGACTACAAGAATTTTTAAATTAAGAATGGAGAAACACCTGATTAGTGTTCATCCTAGTAAGATGGACAAATATCTGAAGAAGTCTTAACTCTACAATGAAAGCATTAATATTTCCTGGTAAAGTTGTGCTTAGTTAATTAAATTTACTGTTCTGTCATCCCGGTTGCATATGTTGAAGTTCATCCTAGTAAGGCTGAAGATCTAATAGATAAACATCTTATGCATGTACATATTAGTGATATTTCATTTTTAAATTAGTCAGATGCTTACCCCATGCCTAGGACAGATGAGGCCCGAGAGCAGCTAGGTGGGGCTAAGTATCATACAACCACTGATCTTACCAAGGGTTACTGGGAGGTGCCCTTGACTCCCAGTGCTAGAGAGAAGTCAGCCTTTGTGACTCCTTTTGACTTGTATGAGTTCACAAAGATGCCCTTTGGGATGAAGAATGCCCCACCAACTTTCCGGATGCTGGTGGATAATATCCTAGCAGGAGCAGGAGGGTTTGCCCTTCCTTACCTAGATGATATTAAAATCTATAGCCATTCCTGGCCAGAGCACCTTCAGCATGTCAGGGAGGTGCTGGGCACTACAGAGGGCAGGGTTGACCATTAAGCTGAGCAAATGTCAGGTGAGTATGGCAGAGGACTCCTACCTAGGACATAGAGTGGGGAGTGGTAAGATAAGGCCAGAACCTGCCAAAGTGGATGCTATTCAGACATGGCCTGCACCTGTTATGAAAAAGCAGGTGAGGACATTCTTAGGGACAGCTGGGTACTACAGAAAGTTTGTCCCTAGTTATAGTATCATAGCTGCTCCCCTCACAGATCTGACAAGGAAGAGGAGGCCAGATAAGGTAGTGTGGATCCCAGCATGTGAGTAGGCATTTCAGAAGCTTAAAGAATCTTTGGGAGGACCCCCTGTGTTAGCCAGTCCAGATTACAGCAAAGAATTTGTTGTGCAGGTGGATGCTTTGGACCATGGGGTGGGGCTGTACTTAGCCAGATTTCTTCAAAAGGAGAAGAGCACCCAGTGGTTTATCTCAGTTGTAGGCTCCAACCCAGGGAGAAATTCTATGCAGCTGTAGAAAAGGAATATGTAGCTGTAGTGTGGGCATTGCAGAAACCTAAACATTATCTGTATGGAAGAAAATTCACTGTAATGACAGATCACAACCCTCTAATATGGTTAAACAGAGTCAGTCAGCAAAATGCCAAGTTGCTAAGATGGAGCCTGGGGTTGCAAGCATATGATATATATGTCAGTGCAGCACCGCAATGGGAATAGCAATGCCAATGCAGATGGGCTCTCAAGACAGGGAATGTTGTGAGGCACCTTCATATAGACCTAACCCACTCAAGTGGCATTTCTCAAGGGTCACTTGAAAAACTAGCTTGAGTTCTCCGGGGGGATGAGATGTGAAGATTGGGGAAAGATGGGCGAAGGCTGCCAGCCTAGTCAAATAGAATTTGATTCATAATTCTATCATTTGTATAAATAAATGTAAAATACAGACTTGTGTTTTTAACTGAAAGAAAACAACTGTAAAATGTGAACTTCAAGATTGTTGCAACATTTCCATCTGCTTTAAGGATAATCAAGCCAAGCATTTCAAATGTTCTTTGAAGTTACAATTATCAAAATGGTGGTGCCGAAGTGGCTAGCTGAACACATTCTTTCTATTGTCCTAACTTAAGGAATACTTGTTATAGTATACATATGAAATGTCTTTTATTGTTGTAGTTTCCTGAGCAGGTGTTAGCTTGCTAAATAAGTCAGTTTGTTTGCCTGGGAACTCCAGACTAAGTGTCAAAATGATGTAATGTGAATACTGAGAAAACCTAAGTGTCAAAATGATGTAATTTGGGAGGGCCTTAGCCGAGCTGTTTGTTAGTGTTTTAAAAACTATTGTTGAGAAAAAGACTGAAAGCATTTTCTCTTGGACCATCAACCCCAGCACTGCTTATGCTCTTTATGTATATAAGTAGAATTATAGCACTGTGTTTTTTCTTAAGAATAGCTAAAGATTAGAAAGTTTGATTGTGTTTTTCTTTGACCTCAGACCTGTCTTACTGTGCTATTTTAAGTTTCTGTGTGATCTTTGAACTCTTAGATATCTCTGTGGTGTAGTAGTATTGTCTTGTGTTTTTAATTAATTATTATTAAATATTTTAAAACCTTTACCTGTGGCTGGTTTGTGTGGAGATAGTAGGCTGTAGAGTACATTGCATATTTATAGAGGTTATCATAATAAGCCACTCTAATAAGCCTTAAACTGAATAGTCACATTACCAATTGGATAATAATATTGCACAGTAATAATTGGACACCCTTTTAAGGGCCTTTGGGTAACAGATAATTGTTAGCTGGTGATGGCAGAAATTACTACCTTATAGTCTGGGTAAAGAGGCACAGCTAGAGAATCTGTGTCACCCTTTCCCAGGAGTGTCTGTGAAATACTTATCTCAAAGTGTATGTGGTGTGTAAGCTACCTGGGCAGGGCATGAAGCACTGGTGGGACAGAGAGGGTACTGGAGGTTAGCTTGCCAGCTAGGCTGAGATCTGGACCCTATAGCTGTGCTAATGGAGAGTCTTTGTGGACCTGGAGAGCAAGGGAGCAACCAGCCCCAGACTGACTGTGATCTCTGTGTGTACTTAAGGGAAATTGTACTTTACTGTTTGTATTTGTTATCCTTTCCTCTTCCATGAGACTACCTCCCTGGTGTTAGTGGTGAGGATAGAGGCTCCTTGATTGCTGGGCCATGGCACGGTTGTCACACTAGGATTGCATATAAATGGCACATTAGAGCTTCATACAGTACTGGGATAGCATTCCCTAGCTTAGATCTTAATTCCAAATCAGTTATAATTAATGTAATATTACATTGGATCACACCTACCTATATATCTAGCTGGAAAACAATACATGAGATTCATATAACTGATGTCAGAACTAAAGAGACTCAATTTAAGGAACAATATGGAATAAGTAGAGGTCATTGGCTTTTACGTGAATTTTGTTTATTTAATAAGAAGTTTGATCATTTTCTTATGGCATTAATCAAATATTTAATAACTATCAAAATATAATTGATTGGAATTACAACATTAAACAATTTATATTTCTTATATTCCCCATAGCATATTCCACTGATTGCCTAGATTCTTTCAACATCAATGCGATGCAAAAATTAAAGGAAAATAACTTGATATTCTGGCATCAGTTTATTGAAAATAAGAGATGAAATCACTAAACTCTCTTTTAAGTAGTTTTGATAATTGTCAAGAGTGTTGGTTGTTTATACACTCATTTCTGCAGTTTATAGAAAACAAAAATGAGGGTATCAATCATCCTAGTGACTGAATCTATACCTAGTTTGATTCAGCTTTTTATTAGGTGTCTTGAAAAGACAGATAATCAGAAATTAAGTATCTCACCAATCTATAAGATATTAAGAGAAAACACTCTAAAGTTTGACTCAGATTTTTGGAATTACTATGTAAAGATTAATGGAGAACAAATATCTGATGAATCCAAAAAAATGCTATTGAATTCTATGTATGGCACCGTTTCTTCATTATATTGGAGATTGTGTACATGGAAATTTATGAATAGGAGTTTCAATACTCCATATAAAATAAATCTCATACTCAAAAACAGTGAAAGTAAATGTTGGAAATGTGATGAATTATTAGAGGCCAACTGGGTTCACATGTTCATTGAATGTAGAAATGTTGTTCAATACTGGAAAGACTTCAAATATTTTGTAAATGCTTTATGGTCTGATAATTGTCATATTTCTAATTCACTAATCCTATTCAGTGTTCCTATGCCTAATGTAATACCCAAATCTCAGATTCAGTTACTCTGCTCAATTATTGCAATTGCCAGAAAAGTTATTAGTTTGAGCTGGAAAAGTAAACAAGAGTTGATGTTTAAAGATTTTATTAATTTAGCAAAAGTTGTTTGTAAAAAAGAACTGCAAACCATTTGTTATAGAACTTATAACATTACTCATAAAAAATAGCATGGCAAAAGTTGGAAAACCTTTTGAACAAATACTGATAACTTCTCATGGATAAAATGATTGTTTATCATGGATGAATGTAAATATTGTAAATAGTTTTGTTATCGTTTTATTGTATTTGTTATATGTACATTTGCGTATGTTGATAATGAAAACAAAATAAAAATGTTTTTGAAAAAAAAAAGAAATGAAGGAAGAACCAAAGTAACTAAGATGCTCGTGCAGTGCAAGATACTATGAGTCAGTGGGAAAGAAATAGCAAATTTAAGCTTACCTGGAGTTATGGTCATCATATATAGAAATAAAAATTAACAAATCTTCATGAATGACATTCCTGAAGATGAGTATATCATGACATTTTTCACTGTAATTTGTACTTCCAGATATGTGCTGTTTAAGAACCTGGTGGAGCTACTGAAACTGAATGCAAAGGGCAACAACAAATCTATGAAATGCTAAATGGGCAAACTGATCCAACTCCACTGCTGATAAATGGACAATTTCACTTTTTTATTCATTAAATTTAGAAGGCCAGTTCAGCTGTGACACTGTGTGCAACTGAACTGAAGCAGTCTGCAATGAAATGTAAATTTGTTACAAACCTGAATGAAGTATTAAGACAAGGATTTTCTTACAGGATGTCAAAGTGATGATAGAGAAAGGTTTGTGGCACATATGTAGAATTTCTGACAGTGTTCTCTCATGGCAGGCCAATGTATTCAAGAGTTGAAGAAAGTATGATGTATATGGTGCAGCACTTAACAATGAAAATTCAGTGAGATAACCAGAAAGATAAAACACATTAAGTGTATTCACAAGTGAAAAGCAAAATAATTCAATGAAGTGAAATTTATTTTCTTAAAGAAGAAACAGAATTACATACTTTTCATTAATTATAAAAAAGAATAATTTACATATACTTTTCTCATAAATAAAAAAAAAGAGATTTTGCCAGCTTTTGTCAACAGAATTCAATGATAACCAAAGTAAAGTTGCCATTGATTGTTCCGGAAAAAAAAAGATAATCCTGCTCTGTGTGGAACTTTTACAGAAGTTTGTTCTAAGGAAAACCTGCTAGAAATGCATTCTAAAATGCATTGAGACAGTGGTGAGAAAGCTGCCAAACCAAATGCCTATAATAAGAGCCAGACCCTCTGTGGATCTTTTGTATCTGTTTTGTGTGTTATATGATCATTATCCCCTTTTTTGGTAAATGACCCATTTATTCCTCCTTGTTTTTTGGAGGGGTGAAAGCTGACTGAGAATAACCATAATTTAGGCAGATATAAGTTTTCTTTTAACTTACTTAATCCTAACCCCTCAGCTCATACTGAGTGACATGAGGAAGAAATTAGTTTAAATGAACATTTGATGGAATTAGCGTTCGATGGATTAAGTTTAACGAATAGGTGTTCGGCTGGTAGTCGCTTCGATGAAATGATATAGACCCGAGTATTTATATATGATACTAGTATGGAAAGTTCTGAAGATATTTATTTTGTTAGAGAATGTAGTGCTCTTAGCAATGAAAATATAGATCTGTGTACGAAATTTTGGAAGATATGTAACACTGATATTGTCTTGGAAGTGGTTTTAAGAAAATTTCTAAAATTTATTTTTCAAGAGGATTAAACATAAATGATGAGCTGGTACATAGCCATTTTAAAAGACTAAGAAAGAATTTGGTGGCTAATTTAATTATAACACATGGTTTGTTTTTTTGTGCTGGCTTTAGGAAATGTACATTTGTTTTTCAGTTATATAAAATAAGTAATAGCTATTTTACAGTTAGGGTTACCTCAAAAGTTGTAGTTTATGCCACCTGATCTTGTTTCAACTTGTACTATATTGAGAAGACTACAAGAATTTTTAAATTAAGAATGGAGAAACACCTGATTAGTGTTCATCCTAGTAAGATGGACAAATATCTGAAGAAGTCTTAACTCTACAATGAAAGCATTAATATTTCCTGGTAAAGTTGTGCTTAGTTAATTAAATTTACTGTTCTGTCATCCCGGTTGCATATGTTGAAGTTCATCCTAGTAAGGCTGAAGATCTAATAGATAAACATCTTATGCATGTACATATTAGTGATATTTCATTTTTTTAAATGTACTGTTTTGAAACAATTATTGAATAAAAGATAACTTTATTATATAACTTCAAAAACAGAGTCACAAATGGTCTAAAAATACTGTTGTAAATAATAAAACATGTTCATTTAAACTAATTTCCCCCCCAAAAGAGCAAGTATCTATCCCGGCAGAGGGCTGCCTCCCAAACATCTCAGATGCTCAGGTGAAGGCTGCCCTCTCCAAAGCAAAAAACACTGCTTCCATGGGACCAGATGGCGTCCCAGGTTGCATCCTACATGAACTACAAGAGGAACTAATCCCTCAAATAAAACAGCTATACAATCTCAGCCTCACTACAGGATATGTGCCCACAGAATGGCGTACAGCAACAGTGGTCCCACTCCACAAAGGTGGAGCCTCTACGGACCCTGGAAACTATCGCCCCATAAGCCTGACTAGCTAAGTCTGCAAGGCTATGGAGAGGATCATCATGGAGCTCATAAACAAAGACATTGGGGACCTACAGACACTAGATCCTACCCAGTTCGGCTTTGTCAAGGGCAGATCCTGCTTTTGGACCTGGTTGACTTCTTTGAAACAGTCACCAAAGCCATAGATGAAGGGAAGGTAGTCCACACAGCCTATCTGGACCTTGCAAAGGCATTTGACACAATACCCCACTCGGGCATCATAGATAAGCTATCCAGCTTAAATATAAACCCCTATGTCACAAGAAGGGTCGCAAACTGGCTCAAAGACAGAACCCACAGAGTGAGAGTTGCTGGAGCCATGTCAGACTCGAAACTTGTCACAAGTGGCATCCCACAGGGTTCTGTCCTGGGACCACTCTTGTTCGGTATATACTTTTCCGAGGTACAGGCAAACGTGGGAGGACTATGGCTCACCAAGTTCGCAGACGACTGCAAAACTGGGAGCCATAATCAACTCTCCAGCTGACACAAACATCCTTCAAAAAGGTCTCACAGAGACAGATAACTGGTGCCAGCACCATGGTTTAAAGCTAAATGCCAAAAAATGTATAGTCATACCCTTTGGCAAAAACAATGTGCCCACAAATTACCACATAGGTGGAAACCCATTAAGTACAGCGAAAGTTATTAGGGACCTGGGGACCCAAGTTGATAGCAATCTCTCCTTTGAAAACCACATTGCCAAAGTGGTTAGAAAGACCTTCTACATAGCCCACCTCATCACAAAGGGTTTCACATCTAGATCAAGAGAGGTAATCGTGCCCCTTTATTCATCCCTCATCAGGCCCATCATAGAATACAATGCCCCTTTTGGGATGTACCTTACCCGACACCTACAGCAATTAGAAAGACCCCAAAAGTATCTCACCAAGAGGATCAAGGGTTTCAAACAGATGCCATATGCTGCTCGGTTAAAAAAACTCCAGCTCTACTCAGTTGCATACTGCCTACTTCGAGGCGATCTATGCCTGACATACAAAGCTATGTCAAATCCAGAATTAATGGACATGCTCCACCTCAGTAAATCTAAATCCCTTAGAACCACACGCTCGAGGGACTTGAACCTCAGCACAGAAATAAATTGAACTTGCTGGAGGGACAGGTTCATAACCCAGAGGCTTCCTTCGCTCTGGAATAGAATTCCAGTTCATGTGAGGCAGAGCACCTCACTGAATCTCTTCAAGAAGAATCTCGATAAGTGGATGGGGGATCGTAGGTTTGTCCCAGGGATTACTCCCGTGTCACTATTAGACAGAGGCACAGTAAACTAAACCTTAAAAAGGGCACATTATATTCAAATCAAGGGGTGGCGTAAGCCATACAGAATCGGGCTAGGCTTATAATTGCCCCAGGGCAGATAGCCTAGTATGAACCTATGAACCTATGTAATATGCACATTACATTCAAGCTAAGTAGATTCTACATCAACTGAAAATTTATATAGAAAACATACTCCATAGTTTTGTCTATTTATTCATGTCAATTGTCGATTGATGCTGCTCCTGTGGCACAGAGGGATAAAGCCATGATTATGTCTCAGCAGACCTGAGTTCAATTAGCAGCTCAGGTGACTGATGGACCAGCAGAGAAGGGATGAGTGAACATTGGATTTAAATGGTTGGCACTGTTGAAGTGACACCCTGACTCCACATGCAAAAGCAGTTGTGAATGAATGTGTGTGTATGTGTATATATTTATATATATATATATATATATATATATATATATATATATATATATTATGCTGACGTTTGTCACTTTACAACCTTGTGGTCTGAATGTTTGGTTGAAGCTTTAATTGCTGCTACTTGTATTTTATTTATAAATATATATATATATATATATATATATATATGTGTATATATATATATATATATATATATATATATATATATATATATATATTTATATAGAAAGAGAAAGAGTTATGTACATGATATTGTTTTTGTATTTTTTTACTCCCTGGAAGGCCTTTGGTCAAGGTGCTAGGAGTCTTTATGAAGAAATGAGGTTTCAGATCTTGTATTGTTTTATTATTCATATATCATACAAGTTGTTTTTTTTTTTTAAAATATGATATTGTGTCAAATAAGGCAAACAAAACAACTGTACGTGGGACCACTGGTCACAGAAAGAACTCATGTTCTCTTCTGTCTTAAAGGCACTTACAGAAGACAGGGGTTGGGGAAACACTAGTCACCAGGGGTAACTCTTCACTACTGTGAATTAATGGCACGTAAACAAGATGTGGGTGGGAGGACCATACACACTGGGGTTAACGCTTTAAAATAATGCTTTAACAACACTTAGAGTCATGCAGGAATTCTAGCCAGTTGTGATTGTGTTAAACGATGTGCATAATCAAGCAGTTACAAAAGGGTTGGGCAGGAGTGGGGATATTACATACCATAATGTTCCATCAAGGCATTTATTAGAAAAAAAGACAACTTGGGTTGAGATAAACACTAGACATTAAAAAAAGCTGTGCCTTAAAGGCACTAAAAAAGTTTCAGTCATGCACCCTCCCATGCTGTAAAGCGGACATTAACCCCACCACTAGACATCATCTTTAAAAAGAGGATATAACCTAAATGGGAGAGAAAAGGTTCAAACACTGCACCCGTTAAACAGAGAACAAAAGCGTTAATCCACTACAGTACCTAACCTGATACTGCAGTTAAGGATTTTATTAAGATGCATGGAACTCTGATATCTATCACAATCCAATGCTTGCAACAGTCATGAGTCACAGGGTTGGTGGAGGTAAGCTTCAGTAAATTCACATAACCAGTTAATAGATTCACAGCTTTAGCATAAAGTCTAATGTCTGGCATTACTAATTGGCCATAAGGATATGTGATTTACAATGGCTGATCCCTGAACTACATACCTTCTATGACTACCTAGGCAGTAATTCACACATAGTTACTCAAGACAACTTATACTCATGAAGACATACATATATGCTACCCCCCCCCACCCACACACACACACACACACACATCCACCACTTGTACTTATCCACTAAATTCTGCATCACTCACCTGCAATATGGTTTCTCACATTGGAAGTAATTGGGGAATCCAACATTTTGGCCATATTCATTAACATAGCCAGCTATGCTAAGGTATGCAGCTGAGTACATTTCTGGCTCATTCGACTGTGTAAATCTGTTCCTACAGGCATTTCTACATAAATAATTAGAATGGGATGTTCCCACATGATGTCTCATTAGCAGGCATCATGGTTTTGAAGATGGCTGGCCTATTGCAGTAGTCCTACTGACTGTGCAGAATCACTGTGGTAGGCCTGTGTATGAGCCAGAAAGGACAACTACCAGTGGTTAACCCTCATATTAAGGCTCACCACTGGTGGTAGCCCTTTCTGAATCCTAGCCAGTGGTATTTTTTATCACTATTTTCTGTGTAGTGAGACTGCTGAGTTGGAAAATATAAATTAGAATACTGCAGGTACTGCAGTTTCCCACATGTGGGAAGTAAAGTGACGTCTCCCCTTGCAGGAAAAAAAATCTGTTTCTATGCTTTCAGAAGTTGAGTTGGTATTGAAAATTCATTGAGACACGACTTGTTTCATGAGATGATTGAATATAGGGAAACATATATGTATTTATTTATAAAAAATAACATTCTACACCAATGAATGGGTGTAAGTAATATATTTAACAAGAATAGAGTATAAATATATTTAATCACCCACTCTACAGTTTACTAAGCATTTATTGTAGTTCAGCCATTGTAACTTGTTTCAGTCAAAGGAACACATTAAAAAAAACACTTTAAACACAGGACATGAAAAAATTCACAGTCTGACTGCACTGAAGTTACACTAAACCTTACACAGCACACAGAAAGCTGTACACGCAGAACACACAAGTGTTACTACAGCCATATAAACAATCCCTAAGAAAGAAGTGTTCATAAAAGTAGAATGAAGAAAAACACGTCAAGAAATTCTCTGTGACAGACCAGGATCTGATTATAATTCTTTGCAGGACACGAGGCTTTGGCTGCTCCCATGTATTTGTAATTAAAGAAAAAATATAGTAGTCCAATATTTTATAGCTTTGATAGCCGTAAAACACTTTGCACCACCATATAGTCAGTGGCCAGAAACCAGGTGCACTTCTGACATACTAACAGCTTTAAAAAACCTTTCTGTATGCCAGAAATTTTTTTTTACAGCTGTCAAAGCTGTTTTATCTTTGCATTTCTGTTTGGCGATGGCTGTTGTAGCATCAGAAGAAGGCATAGCACTTCTGAATGCCTATGTACCACTTTAATGTCAGAGGTATACAGCAAGGTTGTCTTTTTCCTTATTTCAGAGCATAATTAGTATGCTCCATATAGTAACTAACAATATGTACATTTCACTACTACTAATCAAAATCTGAAGTTGTTTCTAAAAGAGTCTATCCTAGTCAAGACTATCCAAATGAAAATGCTCCAAGAGAGTCCAGATCAGGACAAATGTACAAACTTCAAGGGGAATAGCCCAAAGTAATATAGTAAGAGAAACGAAAGATGATATGTGAGGAAAAACTCATTAGTCGTATTGTTTCTTACATACATTCGTTTGCAATAAATGAGACCAGAAACCATTTTAATAAGATATTTAAAAGAGATATTAGAGATTGCATGATTAGAGATAGTGAGGGAAAACTGAGTGATCTCTTAGTATGAGAGAGGGTGTTCACTTTATGGTTATAGAAGGAAGTAAGGATGTAGAGAAAAGGAGATTATAAGAAGACTCCATGTTAGGGTGTCTTCAGGTAGCTTAGGTGAGTAGGGAGGAAAGAAAAAGAGGTAAAGGAAAGGTCTGCAGAGAAAAAGTGGGAAAACAAAAGAATGGAGTGGAGTAACAGGTTGGCGATGGTTTTGAGATGTGACTTAGGTTGAAGATTGTGAGTGAAGTATATGTAGTAAGTTCAACCAGGATTGGTACAGGAACAGGTCCATGAAGTATTATTTTAGGGTGCACTTAAAGGTAGGTAGGTTAGAAATAGCTTTTTTTCTACTGAATTTGACTATAGGCTTTATCCCAGGAATTTATTCATCTTATTTATTGTGGAAATCTGTTTGCCTTTTGACCTGAGAGTTCTTTTAGGGAAATATATGTTGATTAAAGGGGTAAGAGATGGGCAGGCTAATGGTTTGTGTGTGATTTTATGTATTATTGTAAGCTGAATGTAGGAGAGGTTGAGGGGGAGTTCCAGAGTATGCAGAGCTTTACAGTAATGGGTAAAGGAGGATGAATTAGTTGCAAACTTGGCAGTTTTGTTGTAGCAGCTTTAAAGTTTGTTTTTTTTATGGAGGATTGTAAATTGGTTACAGTTGGGTCATCATAGAGTGGGGAGGGCAGAAGGTAGGTTTTGGCTAGACTAATTTTTGTGGGTGTGCTCAGAAAATGTTTATGTCTATATAGCATGCCTAGTTTTTGAAGCATTTTATTGATATTGTTTTGGATGTGGAGGTGAAATTTAAGATTATCATGTACATTGACTCTTAATAATTTGGTGTGGGGAGCTAATTCAATTTCAGTGGCATTTGTCAGAAAAATTTTGAAAGATGCTTTGTTAGGGGTGTGAGTTTTTGGAGTAAAGAGGATGAGTCTGTTTTTTGAGGGGTTGAGTAAGAGTACTGCTCTTGTAAGCCGATGTTCCATCGAGATGACAGCTTGTTGAGAAATTTTTTTGGAGGTGAATTAAGGTGCTTGAAGAGCAGATGATGGCAGAGTCATCAGCATATTGAATCAAGATAGCTTCTCAAGAAGATGAATGTAGGTTATTAATAAAAATATTGGATAGTAGAGGGCCAAGGATGTGTCTTTGTGGTACTCCTGTGAAAGTGGGAAGGTATACATAGTTGAAAGGAGCTTGTGGGCATGACAGCATGAAAAACACAGAGATACAAATTTCAATTCACAATATTGAAAAATGCTTACCAGGACTTGTACTAAATTCCATTAAAACACACACCAGGCAGACCACAGTTAACAAATTCCATCACAGTTTTATCCAGGAAACTATTTCCAGGATGATCCAATGTTTTCAGTGGGAGAATAGTGATGTCTGTCAGTCCTGAAGAAATTGTTATGATTTGCTACAATTGGCATTTCCAGAAGCTTTACCTATACTCTCCAGTTCTGTCAACATTGGAGGATGTTTTAATCACAGCCTGCCGTTTCCCTGATAGTCAGCCTGGTGCCCCTAGGAAAGCACATTGATTGTATAGGTTCCTCACTTTTGCAATCTTTTATACACCTATCCCAGTCCTGACCCAGCTGCTGTAGCTTTAGTAAATTCATCCCCTGCTAAACGTTTTGTTAATACTAATCCCTCTCCCTCTCCCTCTCCTTCTGATACAGATGGAAAAGGTTTTGGTACATTTTGGGGGAAAGTATATACTTCTGTAACTGTAATTTTTATAATTCTAAACTGTCAGGCTCATATGTTAAAATGTATTCTGACTGTGACAGTATGAGGAATGTGTGGTGTCAGTATCCTCTTGTGAGGAAAAACCTGCATTACATAAATTAATTTTTTCAGTATCTCAAGTCACTACTCATTGTTTAAAATGTATTTATGAGTCTATAGATACTACTTCTAGGATCGTTGCCACTCACATTGATTGAAGGAGATTTGGCTGACTGTATTCTTAGAAGCTTCCAGAGAAATGTTGAATTCTTCCTTCGACAGAGATTTAGGCTTTGTACCTTCTGCTGCAGATGTTATCAAAAATGTGATGAAAGAGGAAAACTGATTCAGGGAATTCCTCAGACTTTTCAGCCCATCTCCTCTAAGTTTTCCAAGGGATTCTTTGCTTCCTCAACTAACCTTGAGGAAAAACAAAATAAACAGTCTCAGAAGAATGCTGGTAAGCAGATATTAAATAAGTAATTGTAGGGATGTTCCAAAAAGAAAGCAGGAAACCTCAGAACAAAGGCAGCAAAATAAGTCAGAATGACTATATGAGGGGCCATGTCCCCCTTCCCACACTGCAGTCCCTTTAATCCTACCAGACAGTCTGAATTGCCATTTCTCATTGTGGAAAAAAATAGGTCCTGAATGCAATCCATCTAGGCTACAGATGGCAGTGGGAGGAACATACTCTGATCTAGGGGATTCCTTTGCATTCACCTGTTTAACACCATGTGCTGTCTCTGGGGGTCTTAGAAGCTTTTCCTCCTCCCTAGTTAGGGGAAAGATTTTACTCAAGAATATTTTTCGTGCCAAAGAAAGAAAGAAAGTTCTTGGAGATAGAGATAGTTCTGAATCTTTTTTTTCAGGATGCAGGTGTCCCATTCTGCCCTTCTTCTCCGGAACAGTCAGTCACCACAGACGTTTCTGACTTTGTATGGCAAGCAGTCTCAGTTTTCATAAAAGTGCAGGGTCTTTGGGACAAAAGACAAACCAAAGCACATAAACATAAAAGAGCTGCTATCTCGTATAAGTGTTCTCAATACTCTGAGTCATCTCTGGTCCACTGGACTTCTTCAAGTGCCTGCAGAAAATACCATGTTCAAGTGGTACATAAACAAGCAAAGGGGAACCACATCTTACCCCCATATGCAGACTAGCCATGCTAGTATGAGCTGTAGGTTTACAAGACAAGCTCACTCTACAGGCATCTTACCGAGTGTCAGAGCAAAACTGTGTGGCTGACAAGCTGAGCAGGACCAGGGCAGAAATCAAAACTGGTAAATGAATCTGAGGGTCTTCCAAGATTAGATCTATCTGAGTGGAACTCGTTATGTAGACTTTTTTGACTGATCTCTAAGCAATCAATTGGCAGAACTCTTTTCAGGACTCCATGCAAGAAACCCTAGAAGATAGATGACTTTTCCCTTACTTGGATAGGAGTGTTCCTGCATACTTTTTCATCATCTCCACCATTATCCATGGTACTACTAAAGATTCAGAAGGACTCCCCAAAGATCATTGTAGTGACTCCCTTCTTGCCAGGCAACAGTGGTTCTTCCTTCATTTAGAATTGGCCAGGTACAGTTACTACAAGCTTCTTCACAGAATGGATTTACTCACACATGATCGGGGTGTCTGATGCATCCAAACCCCAAAAAATCGCAACTAACTGATAGGGTCTTAAAACCTTTTAGGCACCTGTTTTCTGAGGATGAGCAGAAGGTACTAATGGATGCAGGAAAGCTTGCTACTAGAAAATCATATATTAGCGAATGGAAAAGGTTTTCTAATTGGTACCAACAAAAGAACAAGCACCCATGCAGAACTAGTGTTTCTCTGGTTTTACAGTATTTTTATGAGTTACTATCCAGTGGCCTGTCATATACCTCTATTAACGTTCATTTGTCAGCCATTACATCAAGTCTGCCTGTGTATCTAACTCTTTCATTTGAGTCTCATGTGAAAATGTTTTTGAAAGAGGTTTTACCTAAGAAGCCTCCCAGAAAACCAGTGGTTCCTCCTTGAGAGAAAATCTAACACTCCATTTGAATCACCTCATCTGACTGACTTGTGGTCCTTAGCATATTAAATAGTTTTGCTGATTGCTCTGATCTCTGAAAGAAGAGTGTCTGAGTTGCAAGCTCTTATGCTGGGTCAAATCTTTCAAAAGACAGGATTTTTTTTAACTAATCCTTTTTTTATGCCTAAAATGGTTTCCAGGTTTACCTTAAGCCAATCTGTCCATCACTTTGTTTTCTTTACAGAGCCCAGGAATGAGAGAGAAAGGATTCTTTATCACTTGGATGTAATATAGTGACATAACGACATTTTTTTTTAGAACTTCTGGACAGTTGTTTATTCCTTGTGAATGTAAGAAGAAAGGACAACTTGCATCAAAGCAGACTGTTTCCAAATGGGTCTCTCAGGCTATTTACCTTTTGTTATTCACACTGTAACAAAACTATTCTAGGCAGGACCAAGGCTCACTATACCAGGGCCTTGGCTTCATCTGTGCCTTTCTGGAAAAAGTTGGACTCCAGAAGTTTTCAAGAAGCAAGAACTTGGTCCACTGTGCATGCCTTTATGAAGCATTACAAACTAGATTCCTTCTCCACGTCTGCAATAAATTTTGCTAGCATTATTCTCCAGGGAATCCTGGATTCTTCCCCTTCTACCTCATAGTTATTTTAAGCTATGATAATCTACTCTTATAGCTAATGTTACTGCAACAGTGACCATAGTAATGAACTTAGTACAGCTGTGTAAGTAAACTTACCATAACAGGAGATGTTAACATGAGCACTGATGCCGTAGCCATTCCTTACTTCAATCCCCGTTGTTGTTGTGTCTTTTGGAATGCCAGGCTGTCAACATATATCTTTTTTCTTTGCCTTCACAATGTCCTCTTGGGGCTTAGTGTCCTCCTCTCAGTTGGCATGAAAGCTCAGAAGGGCTTGACACCCAAATCTGACTTTTTAGTTACTAATGCTTTGTGTGTGTGGAAGGTGCTCTGAAGCTTTGTAAACTGTCTGGCTGTTATATTCTATGCAGCGTATAACCCATATAGCCAAGGCTACTGTATCACTAATCATTTCAACATCTACTCTTGTGAGAAGTTTACTTACACAACTGTGCTTTCAGCAGTAAAAGGTGGAATCTGAGCTTCAAATTTATGGCTAATTGTTTACTTGGCCATTGCGTAAAGCAGCTGAGATATTCCAAACAGATCTCATAAAATGTACTTTAACAAAAACAATCATTCTAGTCAATAGGACATAAACAACTGGCTAATGTTACCAAACTTCATAATGAAGTGACAGGTGGAAAACTGAAATAATAACTCACTAGTTCAGACTTCAGTACTAGAAATAGTTCAGTTTATTGACAGGTTTGGCAGAAATGTTTAGCAAAGATGAAAACACAGATTTCAAGCTGCATATTGTTATGCACTCTGGGCAATTAAATAGTACTCAAGAAATATAAAAAGTCTTTGTCTTTGCCCCTGACAAAGTCTAATTCAAAGCCTTTCATTCACCAAGATTTCCATAGGTGGAACATAAAATTATTTGCAGATACCTTTCTGTCTTGCAATTCAAAGTCAAAGCAAATAGAAGTCCAAAGATGCAGCATATAAAATCTTTCACCACCAACTTTCACTGGTCAGGCACCTGCTTTTGACAGCTACCAGGACTTCCATCGGCAAAACTGACTTGTTTCAAGGACTTTGTCTCAGAGCCAGCTGCTCTGGCCTCTGTTTGTATTTCCATTACAAAAGAGTTCCGAACTCCTCTGGATTCAGGATCAAACTACTTCTACCATATTGGAACTCCTCTGGATTTAGGATCATATTACTTCTGCCATATTGCAACTCCTCTGGATTCAGGATCATATTACTTCTGCAATATTGGAACTCCTCTGGCTTTAATAAGGTGCACGTTAACAAGTGACACTTACTACATGGACTGCAAGTATCTCACTTTCAAGAGGCCAGTCCCTAGTTTTCTGCTTCCATGTATTTTTCCTATAGATTTGGGTCCTATTCTCACTCTACAAGGTTCCCCAATTAATACCACTCAGTGCTGATTTGCTTTTCTCCCTACAGGTTAAGCATTTCCCAGTGAGCCATCATGCCATTTTATAACATCTGTTGAACCCTTTCTTTCAGGAAAGTTTTCTAATGTTTGATGATTCTTTTGTCTAATAATTTAAAAATAAATATTGTATGTTATATTTTATATGATACAACACTGCTCAGTGATTTGATTGACGTGAAAAATGTTATTATAATTCAAGTAAATCCATTATGAACATTTTTAATTAAATCACCATTATATGAAAACTTAAAGTATCTTTTGAAAGTATTTTTACAACTAGTTTGCAGCTTATTATTTGATAATGTCTGAAGAGGAGCCCATATAACTGTGTCATATTGTCATTTAGATGCAGTAACTCATATGTGTGCCAACTCCTGCATTTTATTTTTTATTTTTTCTTACAGCTATATTGTTCTTTCCTTGGGGCTATCACATTTCAGCCATGATTCAGTGTAGTTAGACAGCTGACACCATCTTGCAGCCGTAGTTTTACTGTGGTGGTATGACATGCTAAAGAATGGGGACCTATGCAAGGATGCCTATAGGCTTATTGAAGGCAAAATATAATTGATTCATTTTATTGTAATACAGCCAGCTCAAGCAGTCTCACTACAAAGATGAAATGGAGTCTTCCACAGGAGTCATATTTCACAGAGTCATATTCTCAGTAAATATGATAAATGGGATTTTCTTTCAGATTCATTTTTTTTACTGTTCAGAGTCTGAACTAGTAATCATAAAATGCAGATACTTTAAAGATGCAGTTCTTTATTTCCTGAAATTAAAAATGTTGTAGTTTTTCTGCTTCAGTGCTATAATACAGGGGAGGCAATACAACTTCTACTTCTTTGGCTATTATTGCACTGATAACCCATTTTGTTCCTTAGAATTAGCTAGCTGGAGAGGTTTTACAGCTTGATCTTAATATGTTCTGCCTGGAAAGGTGTAGGCAGTGTACAAAAGTATACAGTCCATTCACTAGTACTTAAACTTTTCTATGGGATAATATATTAATGGCACTGATGTCTGACTTTCAATCAAAATAATAAAAATGAATAATGAAATGTGGACTGCCTTGTGCTGTTTAAAACTACTGATTTTGTCACAGAACATTCAGTTCTTCTGTATAATGCACTTTCCTGTTAAAGCAGAAAGGCAACACACCGGGGCAGATATGTTTTTCTCTCAGAAAAAGTAGCTGCCATATTATGCTAACAAAATTTCGTTATAGTCAAAGAAACAGTTTGACATGATGAAATACAGGAATATTATAGTTGGGTGTCCCCAATCATAACTAGGATGTTATATCTTCAAGACATAGATGTTAAAAAATTCATCATCAGACCAGCACTGAGAAGAGAATCTTGACATCCATGTCAAGAGCACAGGACATGATTGAGAAAACGAGATGCAAAGCTGTGTAGTGCATAGAGGCGTAGCCATTCTCATGTGCCACCAAAGTTAGAGATAAAATAAAGTATAGCAGTGCTAAGTGTTTTATTGTGTGGAAGGCTGTGACATCCTTTCTGCTGCTACACAGAGAGTGGGCACCAACGAAGAGTGTTGGAAAGCAGGTAAAGACTTAATTTGGAATGTTAAACAATGCATTCGCTAATACTTAGTGTTGAGAGCTGCTTAACAAAAGCCTGTTAAGCACCTTTGCTTGATTTCAGACCTTAATTGTGGCGCTGCATGCTCTGCAAAACATTGTGTGATGTATGTCACAGAGACAGTAGTAAAGTTTGTTAGATTTTTAGAAGAACAAAATTTATCTTTATGGTAACTACAGCACATGTGGCATTACTATATTTAAGAGATGCTACTTCATAGCATTTAAAGACTTACTTCAGGCTTAGCAGTCAATGTTAAGCAGAGCATTCTGATATACTTAATTTCTCAAAAAAATACCTCTGCAATACTGACTGCCCTGCATTAGTTATGAGAAATGCTGTACATTTCTTTCTGACCTCTTGTCTTAAATAAGGTGTTTTTGTCTATGTTTTCCAATTGTTTGAGTCAGATGTTTTACTGATCACAACAAATTCAGAGGACAGATTTTTGTCAGTCTGCAGTGTGTGTCTTAATAACTGAAGGCCTATGAAACAATGCAAAATATCTTTAAATGTGATCTGTAAGAAAAAAAAAAATAATTATACAATGCCCCCCCCCCCCCATTAATATTGCAAAATGTGCACGCTGCTTGGTCAGCGTGCCTGTTGTAAATCAGACTTATACTAATGGAAAATGGTTCGGTCGCCCGGACTTTTTCCATTAGTATAAGTCTTTTTTTCTGTGTGTCTGTTAGACAGCAATGGAGAACAGAAGAGCTCCGTTGGTGTAATCTCGCTATGATAAACGGGTTTAACATAGTGAGATATCTTAAAAAAAAGCAACAGAGATCTTCCTTTCTCCGTTACTTTTTTAAAATCTGTCTCACTATGTTAAACTGTTTTAACATAGCGAGACACCTTTTGAAAAGCAACGGAGATTTTGCTTTCTCCGTTGCTTCCAAACACAGCTCTGATGTACTGCGTAAGCATACGCAGTACATCAGAACTGCCGCAGAATACCAGACAGCTGTTTAAGGGCAGCACGGAGGCATTATACAATACCATTATTTAAGAAAAGTAAGTATTTTTTTTCTTAAATAATGTCATTGTATAATAGTAATAACCCACTTCTGGGTGTGGGTAATGTTGGATTTACCCACAGTTGTCTTTGTTTGGAAACTCGGGCTTTGCCCTCGTGACCAAACCACACCAACCATGGGTAAAATCCAGCATTACCCACACCCAGGTGTGGGTTATTGCTTAAATAATATATACCTTGGGATTCGGAAACATGCTTATCACAAACTCAGATGTGATTTAATAGTGTGACGCTACCCTAAGTCTAGTATCAATTAACTAGGTAGAATTTTATGACCAGGCTTCCACTAATAAAAAAAAAAATGCTTGTAGAAATTGCAGTCCTTCCAGAGAGAGAAAGAGAGACTCCCAAAACTGTAGCTAGGAAATATGCAAAGAGGATAGTTGAGCAAGTAGGCTACACATACCTATTTAATATCACATAGCTACATAGTGATGTTATGAGAAAACATCCAAGGCATATTAAAGCAATGTTTATGTCTCTCTTTTGATGATTAAAACAGTTTGAGGTAAGGGTACAGGAAACTAGTAATAGGGGTACACAAGAAGAAGAATGTATACAAGGAAACTGGGGAGGAAGGAATGATGGCAGTGGGAAGGGGAGAGGAAAGGTATTTTTTTATTTAGAGAAAAAAAAAGATGGGTAAGAATGTAAGAATAAGACAAAAGATGACATGAGACAGAGCTTTTGAGGCAGAGGTATACAGATAAGTATAAATTATGGACAAAGGCTAACAGGAGAGGTGGTGATGTATTTGTGGGGACTTAGAGTGGAATTCTAAAATTACACATTGACAAAGTAAGGGCATTGGTAATGGGGTAGAGTGGACAACAAAGAAATGAGACATAACACACAAGAAATAGAAACACCAAGATGTCGATAGAGTGGGAATAGCTCTCACTGATTTCTCCATATTGCCTATGCAAAAAGAGGTCAGTCATTACACAGATCACTGACTCCACATGACGATTGCAGTATCTTGCAGTGGAGTGACTCTGTAAACTGCATGAGCATGCTCTTTAGGTTGCTGATGAGGTGTTCTATTCCCTAGTCCACTAATACCCTCTGAATTAAAAATTGGGTTTATCTGGCTGTGCCACTTGTGGGGACATTACCACTAGATGCCATAAGTGAGGCAGCCTAACCTAGCTTCCCTAACTGTACCCAACTTGCTGAGGTAGGTCTGAAGCTAGGTGTACTTTTTGTGGGAGAGACAAGGCCTAATGTGTGAAACGAGCCACAACTATGGCAGATGCTATGGAAAATTGAAACATAAATGAAGAGAAATAAAATACCAAATTGAAAAGAAAAGGAACAATTGCAATGGAGAGAGAGAGAGAGAGAGAGAGTGAAAGAGAGAGAGAACAAGAAAAAACATCACTGGCAGCTCCAGAGCAGAAATGGGTGGGGAACTGTTTCTGGCAAAGCACATAAGCAGCCATTAAGAACGAGACAGCTCCATTTTTGTACACTCAACCCTCATGTTTTTTTGCATTCTGCATATTTAGAAAGTCAAGCTATGAACACTGAATTGCAGAAAACAGGATGACTTCATATACACATTAAAGGCATAAGAGGTATCCAGAATACTAGGTATTACATTTATCCAAAGCTGATAATACTTGCTTGTTATGCTTGTCCCCCAACAACCCCCCCCCACACACACACACACTTATGGATGTTTTCCTTCTTAAGTTTCTAATGCTTGTGTTACTCTTCTGCTTTTTCTCCATCATTTCAACACACTGTAACTGGCCATGACTACACTTAAATAACCGAATTAAGCAGTGGGTCTGGGAGTAGTCCCCCCCCCCCCAGTAGCCATGGGGGTTCTAGATACTCTGTACTACATTTTAGAGATGTTTTCCAATCTTCTCCTCCTCTAATGGTGGCCTGGGCAAAAAAAAAAAAAATCTTGGCTGAAAAAAAGAAGCTTTACCTTATTTTATTTCAAGGAAGAAATATGTTGTGCCTAAAACTCAGTGTGCAAAGCAAACCAAAATAGTATCACCCAATAAACTGAAAATAAACAAAAAATGCTTATAAGGATACATTAACCACATCAAAATAATGTCTGTCTCCGTAATTCCACAAAATAACATGGTAACCTTCTCTGCACATATATACATATAGTTTGGATTCTATGCTAGTATCGAATATTTTGACGAAGAATTGGGAATATCTGTTGAACGACAACCTATTCAACGAACTTTTACCTAGAAAACCAAAAATTATTTTTAGACGGGGTAAGAACTTGAAGGAGATTTTGCAAAAGAGGAGACATCTATTCACAACAAAAGCAGGTATGCATAAATGCCTTATGTGCAGTTGTTGTAAATTTATAGAAGAAGGAAACAAGTTTGTAATAAATAACAAACCCTATTGTTCAACATCAAAATATAATTGCAATAGTAAACAGGTAATTTATCTAGCTAATTGCGGGCAATGCCAAGCGTTTTACATAGGAAAGACAGATAGTAAGTTAGTGGATAGAGTAAAAGAACATGTTTACAACATTAATGCCAAAAGAATGGAAAACGCTTTGGCTAGACATGTTTCTGAGTTCCCGGGTCACAACTTTAAGTTTAGAGTAATAGACCAATTTGTTCCTGATGGGAGAGGGGGAAATGAGAGCTTAGAATTGGAAAGAAAAGAACTTCTCTGGCAATTGAGGACTAATGCTTATAGGTTCCCAGGCATAAATGAAATGTGTTCCCTTAAATGCATCTTGAGACTTAAAAACTTAGAGAGATGACTTAGTGCTTATGAATAATATTTTAACTTTTTAATATTTTAATATTGTAACATTTTAAAGGTCAATATTTAATTTTTGATAATTTTTATAATTTTTGATAATTATTTTGATATTCAATGTTTATAGACCATTAAATGTTTGCAATAGAATGAAATAAAGCAAATTAAAATAACATCGAATAAACAATGGAATCACAAATCGATTTTTAATGGACTTCCCCATTAATACACAAATATTTATTTTTTTATATACACATTTGAATTTTACTAATTCTATTCAAATTAATTTATAGTTGGATAGTTAGAATATAAATTCAGTCTAGGTTGTAAGCGAACCGGGTTTTATCCACTAGATTTAAACATAAAGTCCCAAGGCTATGTTCTTAGTGATGTATAACATATACAGAATTAATAAGCATTAAGTATTTCACTTAATAATTTTGTGGAATGTATATTTCCGGAATGCATGTCCACATCACGTGGAGTTAGATTGGACTATACGAACACAAGCGTTTTGTGTTGTTAAAGTCAAAATTAATTTTTAGCATAAATGTTTTTTAGTATAAATGTGCTTTTTTAAGTACAAATGTGTTTTAAGTATAAATGTTGGTTATGCACATAATTTACTTAAGCACTAAGTTATGAAAGTACAAAACAGGTATAATTTAATGTAATTATTTTCATGATGTATTTTTCATGATGTAGATTTGATAAGTTTTTGACACGATATTCACTAGCATAAGTTTCAATAGAATGCGGAAGGTCCACTTTAAAGTTAACTTTGGTATACCACTGCCTTTGAAGCCTTTTGGCAACAGTAGCACAATATTATCAAGAACGAATGAATTAGTTCATGAATACAGTTAGCAGGTATAAATATTTTAAATATTTTAAACATTTTAAACATCACAAATATTTTTAATAGAATAGAATAGAATAGAAGCTTAGCAAAATGGGCTACATGAGCGTATTTTTATTGGTGTTCCTATCAGTGTTGTTTCAACAACCCTTGGTGTTGCTTTAAAAGATTGAACAGTTTTAACAGTTTCTGTAAATTAATTAATTAACGATGTTTTAATTGCCTATATTATAGCGTGGTAGTTAGTGGCGTTTTGTTTTGTTTTTTCTGATGAAGTTGGGGCAGGAGCCCTGATGAAAAGTGCATGTAAAGTTTCGCACTTAAAGCTTTGAAATAAAACTTGTCCATTCAACGAAAGTCTTGACATTATTTCCAGTGGATATTACTGCTTCGGAGTTTGAGTGGTGGTGGCTTTTTTCTGTGCTCGAAGGAGTTTGTTTTTTCATTCTTGCAAAAATGTTACAGTCATATTTTTATTGCTGCCGTTTGTGTGTGTGTGTGTGTGTGTGTGTGTGTGTGTGTGTGTGTGTGTGTGTGTGTGTGTGTGTGGTGTGCCTCTTCACCTGTAATGCCAAAAGATAGCCCTGTCCTGTGGACCACAGAGATATCAGATTGAGATAACAATGAACAAGCAAAATCCTAAATTAACATATTTCAACTTGATGTATACCTCTCAACCCCTTAGTGCAGGAAATCTGAACAAATCCTAAAAGAATGGGGGGGGGGGGCAAAGGCCTGACAATGGGGCAAATTTTAGATATTATTCCTCATATAAACACAGAATGTTGCTAAAATAGCAGGTTTTGTGCTAGTATGCATTTTTGATGGAGAAACACATACTGCGGTGGTGGTGCTGCGGTTGCGTTGTCGCCTCACAGTAAGACGTTGTCCTGTTCAGTTCTCAGCTAAAGCGTCTTCTGTGTGGAGACATGCATGAATGGGCGTATCTTCATTGAAGGTTGTGCATCAATGCTGGCAACTCAGCACGTAAAAATCTACTGCCAATCATTAGTGGACCGGAGTTCCGCTGTGGTGACCCCTAACCGGGAAAAGCTGAAAGACACAACAACAACATGAAGTCTGAAACTCAAATGTAGGTCATTATTTAATGACTTCAATCCTTAGCAATTTACCCCAAAATCACATTTTTTTTGAGGAACAGACCAAAAGTAAGAGGAAAAATCTGGGCATTTTTCTGAAAATCTGGGCAGTTGAGAGGTATGACGATGCTGTCAGGCATATATTCACATCATGAGTACTTAAATTTTGCCAGCTGTTTGCATGTCTAAGCTTTGCTTGTGTATTCCATCATGCTTTTCCTACATAATACACTAACTATGAATAAGCTAAAGAAGTATTGCTAGCCGAATGACAGTTCATTGACCAAACCACCACTAAAAGAGTTAGAGGAGTTCCTGATTTGTCAGCTTGGGAATACAGGCAGTGGAGTCCTAGATATTGGTACCGAGTTGAACACACCATTGTGAATATCTGTTGTTGATGCCCCTGGTGGGTCTGTCTTAACATAGGCACGTATTTACTAAACTAGTTAAATATCGGGGTTAGAAGCAGAACCATGTGACCTGTGTTTTATTACCACTGTGCAGACTGCTGTAAGAAAATTTATTTTGGCCGTTGAATTGACTTAGTCAAAATGCTCTCATAAAAAGTAAGGATAAAAAAAGCTTAGTGAGAAACCATTTGTACTCATTGCTTAAGACTTGGGAATATCATTTGCTTGTGATGTGTGTGTTACTGTATCCTTGCAATAGGTGCAGTGATTCATCTTGTTTTGACACCAGGTGACAAAAGACTGACTACCTGTGCATTTTTCCTCTTGAGTAGAAGTCTTCTTAACTGAGAATGAAGCACTTGCTTTCATTTTTGCAGTAAGGAATTTAATGGGAAACTCAAAATTTTTATGCCCCATATCTCTTAAATATCTTTGATTTGTAAGCACACACGTTTATATGCCATGACAGCAGCAACAGTCCCCAGATGGGTCATAATGTTATTAGATGATAACTATGATGAAGAGTACATAGTTTTCAAGGTTAGTGCTCAGTCAACCCAGTAGAAGATATTTAAGCAATAACCGATGACATGGTGTGGTATATTGAAGATTTACCCACGGTTGGTGTGGTTTAATCCTGAGGGTGAAGCCCAAGTGATTAAATAAAGGTAACCGTGGGTAAATCTTCAATTTACCACAACCATGGAGTCAGTTATTGCTATTATACAATGACATTATTTAAGAAAAAAATATTTTCTTAAATAATGTCTTTGTATAACGGCAGATTGCTGTTCTTCCACCGGTTGTGGTATACTGCTTCTTCGTTTTGATGTACTGCTCATGCGTATGGGACTTGCATTCCCACGCATACCCAGTACATCAATGCTTTGAAATGGAAGCAATGGAGTCTCTGTTGCTCCGTTTTCTCTCTCTTTTTTTTTAATTGTAAAAAAAAAAAGGTTTTGGGGCAGTTTATACCAACGGAAAAAAAGTCCAAGTGACCGGACCTTTTTCCTTTGGTATATTATGGGATTTACAATGGGCACACTGGTTGGGCTGGCCAATCAGCGTGCACATTTTTGAATATTAATAGGGAGTCATTATATAATGATCATTCTACAGAAGGGATCGTGTTATGTGTGAGTGCTTTAATGAGTAATTCCAAAGCATTCCTGTTAAATTTTACTTGATAGTATGTACAAATAGGACAGAATAGCAACTATCATGAATACAAGTCATGTAACAGAAGGCTTGCCAGTGCGAAAGACAAAGTTTAAATATGTTACACAGATGAAATTTCATTGAAGAAAGGTTATGCGTTTTGATGGACTGTTCTATGGAAATTGACAAAAGCTTCAGTGAAAGAACTCCATTCAGGTAATTATAGCATTGTTCAAATAAAAGCATTATCAAGATAAGCATTTTGGCTGCCATGGCAAGCTAATGACATCAAAATTATGTTGATGGAGAATGTGGCATGTCTAATGGAAGACAAAATGCCCTAGAAAAAAGCATTTTACACTTGGGAGATTGTAGGTAGGTGCTGGAAAAGACTACAGGTTGATTTTGGCGACCATTTAAGCGTACCAAACTCATGATTGTGCTGGATGCATATTCAGAACTTACAGAAGTGTTTTCTAGGAAGAAAAAAATCATGGCACAAGCTACCATTTGTCATTTATGAAGATGTACTGCATAGCTTACCAGATCATACTGCGGTTTACATCAGAAAAATGTAATTTTATTTTGCAAAATGAAGTAATTCATTCCACTATATTACCAGGACATCCAAGAACCAATGGTTTATCTGAAATACAAATTTTCAAGACACCTATGAAAAAGAAGATATTTTCTGTTTACTTTTTTCAACTACAATATTGAACAACTTTAAGTAGTACTACAGATCAGACAGTGGCATGTTTCTGAGTAAAGAAATAGTACATGCACAAGTTCCAGTATGACAAGCATGCAAAGGGCAAGATATTCTGCACATAAGACTTAGTCTATTAAGGTGACTTTGGTACTGGTGGCCCTAACACCATGGGAAAAGCAGGTACTGTTCAACTGGGAACATTATGCAAACAAATATTTATTGTATCTCAGTGACATGAATCCTGAAGTTCCTAATGGGATTCTAGGATACATTGTGGGGAAAAAAAAAAAAACAGTGATTTTTTTTTTTTTTTTTTTATCCTGGTCTTTGGCATAAAGGAATAAAGACATCACCATGAGCCACATAAAAACACAGCCTATGATTATGTAGGCAGCTCATGTCATGGAACAATTGGTTGAGAGTGGATAGAAATGAGTAGCCAATACCTGTTTACCCACTCCTGAGGGTAGCAGGTGGTCTGACTTGCTGTGAAACCAGCACTTACTGTACAGAGAGGTACCTTGTAGGTAGCTCTGAATCAAGACATATATTTGGTCCTACTAAGCTGCAGTCATGCAATAATCTTCATGGATGGTGTGCGGGAATGTGCATGCACCCATGGTAACACAACGGGCCATCATATTTACAAGCATGCACATCACCTACCGAAGGGGAGGAGTTAGGTTTAAAATTAGAAAAAAAACTAACGATTGCCTGGGCAATGGTGTCCTCTAATCTGCTCGTATCTCACGGACAAAAGAATGGACAAACTGACTGCAGAGGGGATGTTGTTTGAATTGTTGTCGGACATTTTCTGGTAAAAATACATATAAAATACCAGTTTCATTTAAGATCAAGGGATTGATTGATGACTTCCCTACAGATATTGTAACCATTTTATGTGTAAAGATGCAATGGATAAAGATGCTGTGACTCACATGGAAGTGAACCTTATCACCAAAGTATCAAAACATGATGGCTGTTGAATTGCCTGAAGATGAAACTGAGTCATGTCCTGGTTTTGACATTGACAATACACAACAATCGTGTACACTTGTGTGTCTGATGTGCCAATAAGTCAAGAATAGATGCTTCAAGACAGAAAATCACAGATGAAACATCAGATCATCTTAGTTCTGAACCCATGCAAGAATAGGATTGGCTATATGCCTCTGAGGGATTAGCCTCCTAATCAATGGATATACCTGTATGGGCATGGATATATGTTCCATTTATTTATGTCTGTATTAGTGTGTTAACTGGATAAGTACACTGGCCCAAGAGGTATTTTAAGGCATGACCTGGGTTCAAAGGCATTGCACAAAGAGTAATACAAGAAATATCAAACAAAAATTTAATACATGAAAATACCTTGGGCATATGTATATACAAAAATATAAACAGACATTGAATAATATGAAAAATACATTTCATCTGAAGGGTTTACCATTTCATTATCTAATAAAAATCAACTGTTTCTTTTGTGAAAGATGGGTAAGACGTGAAGGAGTCAGGAATAGGTAGCACTGGGACATGACAACGTGAATCTCTGAGAGCTAGTGTATGATGAGTTGGGGTATTATGTAAAGGAGAGTATAGAGAGGTAGAGAAGAGGCAAGGAAAGGGGCAATAATCATCAGTTTTTAGTGATGTGTGTACATTTGGAGAGAGAGGGAGAGCGATCGCTCAGTGTAGGGGTGTATTTTATTCTGGGGTATCAAAGCAAGTAGACCATGAGTTCTGTCTGAGGTGTTTCCTGAAACTTTGAAGGTTAATATTTATACAATAATTTACTAAATGAGTTTAAGATAACTACAGAATATATGTGTGTGAATGAGAGGGAGGATAGAGGAATGGTGAGGATGCAAAGAGTAGAGGTGGCAAAGGGGATGAGTTTAAGTACTTGGGATCAACAGTTCAGAGTGAAGGTCAGTGTGGAAGAGAGGTGAAGAAGAGAGTGCAGGCAGGATGGAGTGGGTGGAGAAGAGTGTCAGGAGTGATTTGTTACAGACGGGTACCAGTAAGAGTGAAAGTGAAGGTCTACAAGAGGGTAGTGAGACCAGCTATGTTATATAGGTTGGAGACGGTGGCACTGACAAAAGGTCAGGAGTTAGAGCTGGAGGTGGCAGAGTTAAAGATGTTAAGATTTGCACTGGGTGTGACAAGGATGGACAGGATTAGGAATCAGTATATTAGAGGGTCAGTTCAGGTTGGATGGTTTGGAGACAAAGTCAGAGAGGCAAATTTGCATTGGTTTGGACATGTGCTGAGGAGAGATGATGGGTATATTGGGAAAAGGATGCTAAGGATGGAGCTGCCAGGTAAAAGGAAAAGAGGAAGGCCTAAGATAAGGTTCATGGATGTGGTGAGAGAGGACATGCATGTGGTTGTTGTGACAGAGCAAGATGCAGAGGAGAGGAAGAAATGGAAACAGATGATCCTCTGTGGCGACCCCTAACGTGAACAGCTGAAATAGATGAAGAAGAAGTTTAAGATAAAAAGTGGATGACACAGAATGCTGAGCTAAGCAGGTAAGCTCCATAAAAGCAAGCCGACACATTCATAATTAAAAAGAATTCATGAGTATGTAGAGCTAATTCAGTGTGCTGTCTTTGCTTGGTAATAAAGCTGCACTAACAGTCTTTATGTGAATGTACTCAAATTATACAACAATTTTGCTTTGCATACTGTAGTAAAACTGTAGAAAATAGCAACTATAAATAACAGCAAAGAGTTTGTTATATGAATATTGAATTACACCTCAGCTAAAAACAGTTAAGGGAAAAAAAAAATCTTAAAAGAAGGTGTATTCTCTTTCAGTCAAGACAAAGCCTCTGAGTTGGTTATATTAAATATGGGATACACCCTGACTGTGCATGAAGTGTTGATAGCTTTACCCTGAAAACAAAGTAAGGAGCGTCATCTCTTTTGCTACCAACTTTATGGCTTCTTCATGTGTAATTCTGAATGCACTACTCTAGTCCAATCAGCCTAGTCTGAGAAATAAGATAGACTTGCAACAATATGTGACATGCTTGATTTTGCAGACACCCTTGAAGCAAAAAACCCAAAATCTACTTGTTCTTAAGGGGCCACCAATGTTAGAAGATAGCTAATTGAAGACTAATTATAGATAAAAAGACCTGGTAAGCTTGATGGTGATTAAACTTGATATAGAAAAATGAAAATCACAAACAAGCTGCTAACAATAGCTTACCATTGAAGAGGAAAGGTAGCCAATCAGTCAAAAAGCCATACAGTGTCATATACAATCCTGTTAAAAAAAAAAACCATGATCGGAAAAAAATAAACAACAACTGACAAATGTAAGTAACCTCATCAGAGTATAGGTTTACCACTAGAAACAATCTAACTACTGTATAAACATACCAAAAACTTTATAATACAGGTTGCATAAAGTCAGGCATTTTCAGTGATAACATTAAATTACTCATAATGAAGCTGTTGTGTAGGTTATGAGATTTATTGGGTAAGGCTTCAACCAGTTTTTGTCTCTAAACAATTCTGAACCTTTTATGAACTAAGTAGGCAAACTACATAGGCAATTCCTTTAGTTGCACTATTATCATTATACATTTTATTTTATCTGTTAGCTGAATGTATCCTAGTTCTAGTTTTGTATGTCAATGATAAATAATTCTTGCTTCTTAAGAAATATCTTATTCACTGTTATCATGCAATTTGAGTTAATTTTACCTTGCATGCTGCATAGTACTATTCAATTAAAACCCGCTCAGTGCCTGAATGTTTTATGCATATCCATGAACCGTGGGAAAAAAGATACTCTGTTTTAAGAGTCTATCTCTTTAGCTCAAAAACGAAGCCACACATGCAAGTGTCTTCTCAACCTAATCCCTAAAAGTGAGTACATAAGCGTACCCAGCATAGTTTAAAAGTAAGTAAAAACAGAGAATCGTTATAAAGTATTCTGTAGGAATGATACTCTGCGGTATCCACCTTAATGCTGCTTCATTAGAAAATGGATGCATGAAATTCTATTATATCAGAAATAAAATAAAAGAAAAGCCTTATGGGGGCTAGAAATTGTATTATATCAGAAATAATATATAGGAGAAGCCTTATGGGGGGAATTAGGTTCCTTGCCCCTCTCTCACCCATATAATAGCTGGATCCCTGCCTGATTGTTGAATGGCCATAATGCCAAATGGCTAAAGATTGAGCTAGTAATGTCAACAGCCATAGCATTGAATGTAGAAACAAAACAACCAGATTTTGCAGGAGAGAAAGCCTTCCTGTGTCTCCACATCCCTGCTAATAATCTGTGGCAACTCTGAGAATGCACCACAGTGGGAAAAAGGCCAATTCCCCAGTCGTCACTGTTCCACGATGTCAGCTAACACAGTTACAGTTCACTTCATTGGGTTGATGTTATGGTCATCAGTATTATGTGCTCAATCCTTAGTCATTCACCAGTGTGGCTATTTGACAATTGGACAGGTATCCATTACAGTGTCAAATTATATTGCCCACTGAGAAAGCGTTTTTCTTCCTTTTCCACACTACACTGACTTTCTTTGAAGTTCCAGTGATTCGCACTTATGTCCTGATCTGCCTACCTTAATATGATCTACAATTCCCTTTAAATCCAGCTGTAGATGATGTAGTGAAATATTTTTCATGAACTGTTTATGTATGGCTAATTTAAGTACCGTAGTCACAGTTATATAAAGATAGAGAAATAAATTCCTACAGTAGAATTCTAAACTGGTGGTTTCCTGCTGCTTCAGTAGTGATCATTATTAATAACTGTGCTTAAAGCTTTTAAATCCTGCATGAAAAACCTAAAAAGCATTATTCCGAAAAAAAAAAATGATAAATTACTTTCTGGATGGCAATAGTGTCATTTTTGTTGCAAATGAAATTAAATAGCAGCTAGTGCTATTGTACACGCCTAGGTATCTGTCTGAATTTTTTGAGTGGAACACGCATTCATAAAGTGTTGCCCAGCAAATGTCTATCTACTTATCTTTTTTTTTTGTTATTCATATAATAATACATAGATACTGTTCATGTTATGACTCTGATTTTCATATGTTCATCTCTTAACAGTACAGCACGTCATTGCATTTAAATAATTTTAGTGCACCTATTGTCACCTCATGGATGCTAGCAATGACCAGTAATATTGTATAATTGTATATACTCATTTGTTTAGATATTCACCAACTCATTTCACTTTATGGTTCTGCAAGTAATCCATACAAAAAAAAAAAAAAAAAAAAAATCAGGCTATAGGTCTGCAGCATAGAAAGTTAGATAGAAGCATGACTACTTTTTTAGATACAAAACACAAGAAGTTGGGTTTATCAGCATTCTCATGCATGAAGGATTATTACCCGAAGTCCAGTACTCATGCTGTATGTTGTACAATAAAAGACAACTGAAAAGACACTAACAGGAAATAATATGCTTGCACTGTATTACATTTGCTTTATGGCACATGAAGACAATGGGGTCTGTCTGTTCTGTGTTTAAGCACCTTAACTTTATACTGCACCATCCCCATCTTCCCCTTAACTTTTTGAAGATGCACTATGCTCTTTTGAAAGTGTCTGGATTTTCTCTCTACTGCTGATTATGATGGTGCATTCCTTGGATATGCAATTATTGCTATGAACAATTACCTTCAGAAATACAGAGAGTAGCCAGTCTTAGCATTCTGCTGTCTATGTCCTCACCTTTCTCATCTGTCATTCCTGTTCAGAAGGACTCCTTTGCATAACAAGTCATGAATTTTTGCACTGATGTGATACCCTAGCATCCCTTCAAGTTTCAGTTGAGAGAAACTCTACCTGCTCTAACCTTTAGACATATTCCTTCCACTCCACTTCATGGACTTCCACTCCACTTCATGGACTTTTTCTGGTTCCTGTACACTGAAGTTCTGATACCCTTTTATTTATATATCCTGCAGAACAGCATGCAGTACTCAAGGCATAATCTGAAAAACCCACAGGAGAGTGGATGTTTTTGCTCTTGGCTTTTGTAATATCTTCCCCTGTGACAGGATTCCCTTCACTGCTGCCACTGTCCTTTAATTTTGCTCCTTTGGTCAGATCTAGGTCTGAATTTCAGCCCTAGGACTCTTTCTTCCTCTGCTGCCATCAACTCCAATCCTCCTAGGCTAGTACTTTCCACCAGTGGTGCTTTGGCCCAAATGCAGTGCTTCACAACCATTTGCATTAAACCTCAGTTGTCTGCTACCTTTTTGCTTATGTGTATCTCCTTTTCAGCTGCTTCACTAGACTCTTCCTCTATATCCTTCACTGCTCTATCTTTCTTTGTGCCATCAACAAAGAGGTTGATCCTGTTTTCTATTCCCTTATCCATCCATCCATCCATCCATCCATCCTCAACCTCTTTTTCACATTTTGCACATGGGGTCGGGGTGTCACTGGCTAGCCCTGCCATGGAAACTATTCCATCATGTATTCCAAAATTAAATATAGACAAATACACTGTTGACTACTAGACTCAAGTCAGACACCTGTGGTACTCAATTGGTTACATCTGTAATTTGTGCCAGTGGCCCTCTTACCACAATCCTCTATGACTTAGCAATCAATAATGCAGTTATCCATTTCAGCAATGTTGGTTCTCTACTCCTAATTTTTTGCAATCTCCCTATAAATCTCCTTCTTGTGGAGGCAGCATCAAATGTCTTCCTGAAGTCCAGGTATAGTGTCAACAGGTACTCCACCCTCAGGTACTTCCATAACTCTACCAAAAAGAATTAAATTAGGTTTGACTGACAGCACTTTGTGCTGGCTGCTGGTAAAGAAATACAAATGAGAAAGCCAACCTCCCTCTCCATTTCCTGCCATCTCTATGCACCTCTCTGGATCTATTTGTTGTCCCCTTCACTGTCTCCAGTGACAGATCATTAATACCACTTGTAGCAACATGTGTTCAGTGCTCTTCCTTAATGAATGCTTTAACGGTACCTCCAACATCTTATTCAGTCTTAACCCTTCAATGACAACCCTCTACTCCTGGTCCACACAAACTCAACATGTGTGAGATGCAGCTATATTAACAACCCTCAGTCTATGCTCTCTCACACACCAGTCAGTACATATGACAAGGACTGGGTTGCCAGCATGCACACCTCACCTCCTACTCCACACAGGCACACATCACACATAGCTGCATATGCAGAGGTCCACAGCAGAAACATACCTAAACACCAGAGACCTCCTTAACACAAACACAAGCATGCTACACATAATACTTCCTCTGCACAACAATACACACAACAGCTCATGCACCAGTGTCACACCTGTCAAGCTCTTAGGGCAAAACACAAAACCAAACATATTAGTCATAGGTGATACCATCGTGAGACACACAGATGTTCCACTCACCAAGCTGGATAAGGAGAGGGTCTTGGTCAGCTGACTGTCAGGTGCCAGGATCTTCCATATTACACATGCACTCAAGTCTTTCAAAAAAAAAGGTACTGTTATGACTCTGTCATAGTCCATTTTGGTGTGAATGACCTCAGACATACCTCTCTGGACTATATGAAGAGAGACATGACTGAAATCTTGGACTATGTGTCTTGGGCAGGTATGTTCTTAACTTAAGCCGCATTTTACCTTCACCTAGGATGATGCCTCAGTTCAAACAGAAAATGATTTACTTCAATAATTGGCTTAGTTTCTGGTGTAATTCTAAGGGGATACAGTATCTGTCAGCCTGGGATGAAATGATCAACAGACCTTGATGCTTTACTAGAGATGGTCTTCATCTGTCACCCCTGGGATTTCGGCCACTGGCTAAGGCTCTTGCCACCCGCGATAGTGCCTTTTTAGGCAGTGTCTCAAGGACAAAATTCCCAACATAAAAACTTAATTTAAAAACAACCTCAAGGTTATGCTACTAAATGGTAGGAGTCTTAACATGAAACTGCACACACTGGAAGCAGTCTTCACTTTGGAAGACACAGACGTTTGTGCAGTCACAGAAGCCTGGTTCAATGCTGTGGAGAGCACCCCAGCCATACCAGGCTACACCTCCTTCCACACATTCAAACCACAAACTGAAGGCATAAAAACTAAAGGAGGTAGTGTATCGATATTCATTAAAGATAAAAAAAACCTCCAGATTGGTTAAACAGTATGATTCCCTGGAGATACTTCAGGTGCAATTAGCTGTTGAGAGGCACCTATTTAAGTCATTGCCAGCTACAGAACCCTATGGTTTTCAGCAACTTTAACTACCCATCTATTGGATATTAGCCTTGGACCAGCTATGTGACACCCCCACAAGGTTGCCAACATCCTGGATCTGGTGCTTACCAATATGAGGGACCACTGTAGCACCCCCACTGTGAGGTCTTCCCTAGTGACCACATATCAAACTCATTCAAAGTAATTATCACACCTGACCCCCCAGCAGCAACTAAATTAAAAACTTCTCCAAAGCAGACTATAACCTCTTATGGGATGGTATAAATAGATTTACTGCATCTCCCCCCTCAGATGGAACTCGCAACTATTCTGAGTTCTACACCAATGCATTATACAAACACCTGCATAACTGTATTGACTCGTCCTTTCCTGATAGCACCAGAACAAGCTCCTCAAGGAAGAGCAAACCTGCCTGGTGGACAACTGCCATTAACAGGCTTTAAAATAAGAGGAAGGCATTGCTGTCTAAGAGTAAGAGGGAGCGAGCCCTAAACTGGAAACACTCTCTCCTCAACTTAAACAAGCAAATAAGACTTCTTGTGAACTCCTCCAAGGCAAAGTAAGAATCCAAATTAGCTTCCTCAACTAAGGACAACCATGCAGTATCCTTTAGTTACATCCATAACCTAAAAGGAAAGGTCCGGATTTGTGCCGAACTGTTAGTTAAAGATACCAAATATAGTGAGCCTGTGGGCATAGCTAACCTGTTAGCTGACAGGTTCCATGAAAACTTCACTCCGCTGTCTCTACCACATATACCCCATAATATCCCTATCACCTGTCCTCTACCTTATATCTCTAAATAGAAGGTCATAAATGCCCTGTCTCAGGCCAAAAACACAGTATCTATGGGACCTGATAACATCCCAGGTTCCGTCCTAGATGGGCTCAAATAAGAATTAGCAGCATATTGGGTACTCTTTTCAGTCATAGTCTAAGCACCAGCTATGTCCCAGTTGAATGGAAAATGGCCACCGTTATCCCCTTGCACAAAGATGGTGCTTCCACTGACCCCGGGAACTATAGACCTATTACCCTGACTGGCTTTATCTGAAAGGCTATGGAGCGAATCATAATGGACCTATCAACAAAGATATAAGTAATGTCCAAACACTTGGCCCTACTCAATTTGGATTTGTTAAAGGTATATCATGCCTGTTAAACCTGGTGGACTTCTTCAAGACAGTCGCCAAGGCTGTGGACGAGGAGAAATCTGTGCATACAGCCAACTTAGACTGACCAAGACTTTTGACACTGTCCTCCACTCAGGCATCATTGACAAACTCACCCAGCTAGGAATCAACCCTTATATCATTAGATGGATCACTAACTGACTCACTGATATAACCCATATAGTCAAAATAGGGGAATCCACCTCCAACACCAGACCTGTAACCATTGGTGTTCCACAAGGATCAGTCCTGGGACCTCTACTGTTTAGAATCTATTTCTCAAAAGTACAAGCTAAAACTAAAGGTCTGTGGCTGACAGAGTTTGCTGATGACTACAAACTGGGAGATGTCATAGAATCTCCAAACAATGTCAACATACTACAACAGGGTCTTACACAACCAAATGATTGGTGCCAAAGTCATGCCTTAAACTCAATTAAAAATGTATTATCATCCCTTTCAGTAAGTGTGATGTTCCTACTAACTACCACATCAATAACTACATCCTAAGTATGTACTCAGTGGTGAGAGACCTGGGTACACAGATTTGATAGCAACTTTACCTTTGATCATCATGTCTCCATAGTAGTAAGAAGGGCATTCTATATTGCTCATCTCACAAGTAAGGGCATTGCATCCAGAAAAAAAGAAGTTATAACCTCTCTATAATCTTCCTACATCAGGCCAATAACTGAATACAATGCCCCTTTTAACGTGTAACTTTCCAAGCACCTGCAGCAATTAGAGAGACCACAAAGGTTCCCCATAAGGAAAATTCAAGGTCTTCAGCATCTGTCCTATATGGATAATCTGAAATCACTCTCAATTTATTCTGTTTCATATAGACTACTCCAAGGTGACGTGTGCCTTGCATATAAGGCAATCTCTGACCTGGATTTATTGGAAATGCTGCATATCCACAAGTCAAATGAGCCATGGGTTATTCACTCTAAAGACCTTAACCTGGTATGTGATATTAATAGAACCTGCTGGAGGGACAGATTTGTCTCCCAGCGGTTATCATACCTTTGGAACAGGTTCCCACTTCCTGTCAAACAGCATAACCTCATTGGCCCCCTTCAAAAGCAATCTAGACGATTGGATGGGTAATCGTAAATTCACCCTGGGGGTTCCACCTATATCCTTCTAGGACAGGTGCAATTGGTGCTGATCATAGAAATAAGGGTAGAACTTGGCTCCTATGATCATTATCCAGTTTCACTGAGATCTGGTCTCTCATTTCACACTTGTTAAGACTATTGATCCCTTTTGTTACTGAATCATCTGTCAAACCCCTTTTTTCTTTTAACTCATTCGCATTCTTCCCCTGTGCTTCTAGCCCATGCTGCTGTCTCTCCTATAGCTAATATTTCCTCCTCCCCTTCAGTCATTATCAATCTTCTTCACTGCCTCTGGAGGTTGCTTCGCTACCTGTGCTGTATATAGCCACTCCCCTGTTCATCTTTTGCTCTTTCAAGAAGACCTCTCTTTTCTTCTCTTCTGTCTTTTGCCCAATGTGTCTCCCTTATGATTGAATTAAAGGAGGAGGCAGTGAACTGGACAGCAAAATTTAACAAAGTATACTGAATCAAAGAAGTCACAGAAGGTTGTATCTTTCAGAGGAGGAGCTACAAAGTAATAAAGGATACAGTTCAAAAAAGGAGGCAGTGAGACTGAGAGAACATATACTGAGATATTTTTCTTGAACTGTAACTCTAAGCAAAAAAATTATATATATATATATATATATATATATATATATATATATAGATATATATAGATATATATACTTTCTTGTGGAAACTGCAGACTTAGTAAGTTGGAATTCAGTTAGTTGTGGAACAGACAAAATAGTTCATTGTGGCTGTTGGAAGAAAAAGGTTCTTGGCTAAAAAAGGATTGCAGTTTTTTTTTGGAAAGTTGTGCAGCAGACACAATAGGTTGTCCAAATGGCTTTTATCTGCAGCCAAACCCCACATTTCTGTATTTTTACATGGAATACATAATATTTTATCAAAGAGATATTATAAACTGTTTGACTTTTTCTTCTCAGTAATACAGTGAGTATTGCTTTTATTTCCTGCTCTGTGGGATTATGCAGAGGTTTAAATCCAGATTTATATTACGGGCTGGGGCCTAGCATTTATTTTAGTTGAAATTTTTGTACAACGTATGAGTAATCAGGAAAAAGTATCTCATTAGTGATTGTTTGTTACACCTGCATAATAATACATGGCCATTTTTTTTTTACATTAGAAAAATAAAATGAGTATAATAAACAAATCACTCAAAGGCTAACAATGTAAGCCTGATTTTATGCTTTAAAGACTGTAGCTCAGAATACCAATTCAGCGACAAACAGCAGCGCGGAAAAATTATAATCAGTAAAAAGAACAGAATACTTAAAAAACTTAGGTTTTGACCTTTTCCAAGTACACCTCCCACTAGCATTGCTTGATGGCACTGATCCTGAACTGAAATTAAAATATAAATAAGAGGCATAACATACTTCAACACTGCCATACCTTGGAGTTTGCTCTTCAAGCATCTCTATGTGTTCTGCAGACAGGTGTTAAAGGATTTCCAACTGAAAGGTATTGCCTTTCCAGGGTATAATAGAAAAAAAATGCCTCTGTGCTTTGGGTATGCCTAAATGTAAATTTAAAACTATCTAAACAGTACACAGGAGTTACAAGACAAGATATTGCATAGTTGTACAGACTACTGTCAGTGAAGATTTACTAAAAATGCACAAAAAATGCTTCTATCTGAAACATGAACTTTCATGAACAATCTGAAGCTATATGTACAGTTTGCAATTTTATTGTTTTATTTTTATATATTTAAAACAAAACTTCCGGGAATGCAGTTGCATAGAAACAGTTTAATTATGACAATGAAGATCAGACACTTGATGTTCAATACAAAGAGACTAGAAGTGCAGAGAAAAAAAAATCTGTGCAGTTGAACAGAATTTCCCCTCTAAGCGTTTGCATTTTCTCCCTACCAAACTGCTCTGACAGTATTAAATACGTTCCGCAGAGTTTAAGCGGAGTAATTGGCTTGATTGCTATTCTTTTTCGCCTTGTGTACTTCAGTTTGTGGGTGGTATTCATAGTCCCAAGATCTGTATTTGTGTAGTGCGTATTTGTGAAAGGAGACTGCCACTCCTGTATGCTAATCCAGTAATTGCAAGTTATTTGCATTGAATAAGTAAATGTGAAGGCATTAAAATGTTTCATTTACAGCAAAAATGTAAATTAGCTGGTTATTTCTTAACTAAGTGTGAAGTACTATGTGAAAACATAAGTTCTCATATAATTTTGTACATTTTTGTGGCTATGGAGTTTACAATACTAAGCATTTTCAAAGAAACAGGAAAAAAGCCATACAGATATTTATATATTATTGGAATGAATTATATTAATATATTGGATAAAATTATTTGAAGTGCTTGCTACTTAAGGTCTAGAAATATATGAACTCTTTTTTAAACCCGACTATCTGCAGTATATTGCTAAGACATGGGGGTGCTATTGATATTTTTAACTGTATAAACAAATCCTCTACGTATGCCATTATGAATTTTTACTAACTTTTTAGTGATTTGAGGTGATGAGATCATACCTCTCAACTGTACAATTTTTTGCAGAATGCACAGATTTTTGCCTTATATTTTTGGTCCGTTTTTCATAAAATTGTGGCTTTCTGGCAAATAAGTGGCAAATCATTAGAGATTGAAGTTAGAAAATAATGACATACACTGAGTTTTTGACTTCATACCCTTCAGAAAATTCATGGTAATGCAAACCTGTTATTCTATCAACTTTCTAAGTTTGTAAGATTGAAATACTTAAAAATTGTCTCTGTAATTTTACACTTTTTTCATGGCTTTGTCCAGATTTCATACTCTAAGAGGTTGAGAGGTATGCTATCTTATACTGGATTTGCATGGAGTATGTTTCATCATTATGCAGACTGAACTGGATCTGACTATATTTTGCCTTTTCTAATCATAGGGATATTAAGAGTATTACTGTGGTTGTTTGTATGTTCACACAGGCAGCTGAGGTTAGCTGTTGTCTCTGCTTCTGTTAACAGTACATTCAAGACTATTATCCAGATTTGTTATGCAGAAAATAAAAGTAACAACAGAATAAATTGCTTCCTATTATGCTGTCGCAGACGCAGGTTATCAAATGCGTGTTTGTCAAACTGAAAAGCGCGAAAAGGCAAAATAGCGAAGCAGCTTTTCAGCGAATTCTTTCCCTGGGAAATAATCTGTTTGCCCACTTTCGCTACTATGCCTTTTCTACACTGTAGTGCGATCTCGGAGTTGGTATATTTAAGTAGGGGGTGTGGGGGGCACAGCTCCCCACATTGTGGGGTATGGGGGGAAAAGTGGAAGAAAATCATTGTTCTGAGGTTTCGACGTTGTAAGCTTTCACTTACATGGGGTTGATTATGTGTCATTTGCTCTTTGAGAGTGCGATATCATCATAAAGACCAGAATAAAATGCGATTAAAGGAACCATAAAACTCAAAGTTTAATAAGGTATTGAGAGATATTAAAACAGGTAATTGCTTTCAACACAGCTTCATCAGACCATAGAAATCCTATCCTAACTGCTGAATCCATTTATAACAATTTCAAAAGGGTCCTGACCAATCAACATACAACAACATATCTGACGTGATACCATTTCCATTAATAAAAGCAGTATAAACAGATAAAAATCATAAAAAACATAAAAAATATATAAACACAACAAATCATTAGGTCCTCAAACTACATCCTTTCAACATTGGTTTTAAAGGGACTTTTTCACTGAGGCTCCTGCCTTGAACAGCTCTTAATCTGATAATCCAGTTAACCTCCATGTTTCAGTAATATTCCGCACATCCCCCTCTCACAAACTAGGTCACAATATCCATGACCAAAAATCTAAATACATGTTGTTCATTGGTATTAATCACATGCTTCAACAGGGCATTATTGACAGAACTACTACGGATGTTATATAAGTGTTCCCTAATTCTGTCCTTTAACATTCTGTCAGTTTTCCTAAAATAAAATGCCCTACATTGTAAGCAATATGCTAAATAAACTACATGTTGTGTAAGGCGGTTAGCATTAACTTTGAATACAAACTTATGCCCTGTATAAGGATGTTCAAAGCAGCCACTGTTATTAATGTAGCAGCAATAGTTACATTTCCCACAAGGTTGTGTAACATTACCATTACTATATCCACTTCTAAGGGATGTCCTTGGATAATACAAAAATCTTTTCAGATATTTTTTTATTCTTCCAGCTAAAACAGGGCACATCCCCTACTATCCCTTTTATCTTGGGGTCAGCAGTCAAACTACTGCAATGTTTATTAATAACATTTACTATTTCTTTAGTGTCGCTATTATAAAGCATTGGCAGAGATACCATCCTAGTTAAGTCAGAACCGGTCCTCCTACTAGAAGGAAATGCAGTCTCTTCAGAAAAATATGGTCTTGCCACAGCATTTCTCAAAGAAGGAATCACATTTAATATATCATCTACCTGTGTTTCATTATAATCTCTTGTAACCAACCTATCCTTTAAATCAAATACTTCAGATAAGAATCCTTCCTGTGAGGCATTAAGCCTAGAGGCTCTCATCCCTTGTCCCTTTATTTTGTTTTTAAAAACATGTGTAGTATGCATGCTACATCTATGGAGCAATGTATTCTTATAGCAAGATTTCCTATAAATCACAGTGTTAACAACACCGTTACCTAACCTACACAAAAAAATGTCCAAATAATATGTTCTTGTTTCTGAGTATGTCATCAAGAACTTTAAAAACATTGTAGAAGTATTCAAACACTCATAAAATTTATGCAGTTCATCTACATCCCCAGTCCATACAAAAAAAAAAAAATCATCAACAAACCACCAATAAAAAGTTGCAAAATGTATAAAGCAATACATCCTAAATATGCATTCCTATTCCCATGTGGCCATTGCCATACTGCCGTAGTTATTGACAATAGAATTGCCCATTGCTATGCCATCTTTCTGTTAATAGTAGACTCCATTAAACATAAAAATATTATTTTCAAGGACTATTTCCATACATAAAGTAAAGCAATCAGTTGCTGATTATATTCACTATGTCTAAACAAATTGTCCTTCAAACTATTAATACCAAAACTACTGGGAATCATTGTGAACAAAGATTGAACATCCATTATCACAAAAGGATATTTTAAATCTAAAGGTTGTGCCTTAATATATCCAGAGAGGTCATTCAAAAATTGCTTAGAGTCCCTCAGGATCCCTTTATTTTTATCTAAAACTGGGTGTAGATGCTTCTCAACATACAAATAAAGGGGCTCTGTACTCCAGTTATGGCCTGCTACAATGGGCCTTAGGGATAGCTTATGGCAATTATTTTGTATTTTTGTGAGACCCTGAATGATGGGAATCATGGGTTCTTGACTAACAGATATTTAAATAAAGCATAATCACTTTGCTTAATAAAGAATCTTTCAGAGTGTGATAAATCCTCATTTTCATTTTATTAATTTCAGTTATATCAATTACTGTATAAAAATTGTATTACCCAGCATTTACTTCATGGAATCAAAGTAATCATCTCTATCTATAACAACTACTGAGCCACCTTTGTCGCCTTTGTTGGATGGTCTAAGCACTATCATGTCATCACTCTGTAACTTCGTCAAAGCCAAACATTCTCTATAAATAAGGTTATCATAGCCTATTTTGCTCTTATTTTTACCACTTCTGCTCACCTCCCATTAAAAATACTGTTTAAATCATTTTCATCCAGTTTACTAAGGACTTAAATTAAAGGATGTGCAGCAGCCATGTACAGACTATGCCCTTTAAAACAACTGATATTATTATTAAGTAACCCATCACCACTAAACTCCATTTTTAAAGAAACATTCCTGAGAAAAAGTTTAATGTCCAATATGGTATCAGTAAATTCATTCCGTTGTGTTGGAATGAAAGACAGTCCCTTCTCTTAAGCACTTCTCTCGTCATCTGTTAATTGTTGTTTAGATAAATTCCACACTATTATGTTTCTATCTGTCTCCACATTTTCTTTAGAGACTGATTGGTATTCTGTTCCATCGATAGCTTCCTTTTGATTCATCCCCTGCTTCTGTTGTGACTTCTGCACTTGTGATAACCATGGTTGATGGGTAAAGGGAAAGTAGAGGCTTTATCAACTGTCTCTGCTTCAACATTTTTTTGTCGGTGGAACTTTTCTCTTCACATCATTGCCTAAATAAGGTGTGTGAGAAGTATTCAGAGCTAACACCTCACTACTTAAATTATTAGCAATCGATACCACAGTCTCTGTTGTCACCATAGAATGGATTGGGGTGGTGGTTCAGGATTAGGATGTTCTAACATTGAACCTTCTAACAACCCCTTACTACTGGTGGAATCCAATGGCAAGGTCTTTCTAGAGCCAGGTTTACTTTTAGGTCATGTAAAACCACATATCTCTCTCCTAATGTGCATTGTCTCTAACAGTGACAGCAGTGACTAAACAAGGTATGAGAACAAAAGGCATCTACGCAGAAGATAAGAAAAATTTCAGCCTGCATTAGCAGTCTAGTATACACGTCTTTTGAAATAACTGCTTTAAATAATGTTATGTACTATCTAATAATGTTATTGGCATTTGACCTGTTGATGTACTAAACATTATAGGGATACACACTGACTTAAGACATAGTCAGCACCAACCTCTTATCTCCATTAAAGAGTCTGGCTACAGTTTAATAGTGCCCTTTTCAGATACAATTTGTCTGTTAATTACCTTCTCATTAATAGTGCATCATCCCTCACTCTCTAATTTCCCAAGTTTTGCAGATGTAACATAAATTCTTCCCTACTGCATAGAAAGAAAATACCTCAAACAAAATTAATTTATAAACATTTGATAACTGGTAAAGTCAGAACAAGAACAGAGCCAGCTTTTGGCTGAGAGGACTTTCAGAATAGTTTTGAAGGATGGGAGGGAGGGTAACTGATGGAGAGAGATAAAGAGTTCCAGGCCTTAGCAACATGGTATGAGGACAGACAATGTCTAGCAGACTTGATAGGTTTGTGGACAGACAGGAATTTTTGGTCATCGGATCATAATGACCAACTGGGAAGATGGAGAAGATTATTTAGTGCTGGACAAGCAAATGGATTCTGGATAAATTTATAGGTGGTAAGAAGCTGTGTATATGTTAGTTGATGGAGTAGTTCCAACTATTTAGGCTTTATAGTGCTATACAATGGTCGGTTCTGGAAGGGTTATTTGCTGCAAATTTAGTGTAGCATTGTTTATGTTTTGATTTTTGGATACCTGTACATTAATAAGAAGTATGGAAGGGAGATAAGTAGTAGCAAGTCTAGCTTTAGTTGAGTTGATGAGAATGTTTTTGGCTCTGTAAAGTATCCCTAGTTTTTGATGAGTTTTTCTAATGCAATTTTGTAAATGCAGATTGAATTTAAGATTATCATCCACTATCATTACTAATAATTTGCTATAAGATGTGACTTCAGTGGTTATATTATCAAGACAGAGAGGACTTTAAATTTTGTTTTATCATTAGAGAGGGATTTGGAGGGAAAAAGGAGTAATTTTATTATGAGGGTTGACCATGACTTGTGAGTTATGATGGCATCTTTCAGTCACTGTTAACATTTCTTCAATAATGTTTTGAGGGGGTCTATATTACCTCATCAAACTCACAGGAGAAGTTCGAAACCCAAGAATTATGAAAACACAGAACAGCGATTTTTTTTCCCAGGGAAAAAAATCGTTGCTCTGGTACAAAAAAACCCCACTTACAGTTTAAACTTAAACTAATGTGGTGGGCTTCACCCCCCCATACCCCCTACTTAAATATACCAACTCGAGATCATACCACAGTGGAGGAAATAGCAAAGCCCCAAAAACAGCCCACCAATTTTTTTTCCCTGGGAAAAAAATCGGTGTGCCATGGCTTCGCTATATTTCGTATTTCGAACATTTGGGTTCGATATTACAACGTTCGGACTCCTGTGAGTTAGTTGTTGTAATATAGCCCCTGTTTTCAGGTGTGCCACATTGTCTGATGTGGAAATGAGTGTGGAGTCATCTGCATACTGCATTTGGGAGGCCTCTTGTGTGGATGTGTGGAGGGTGTTGATGAGAATGTTAAAGAGGAGGAGACCAAGGATAGATCCTTCTGGTTCACCAGTGCTAAGTTGGAATTATGAAGAGAGAGGGTGGAGAGCCATTTAAATGGCTAAGTATTTTATAGGTAACTTTTGAACCAAAGAAAAGTGGTCTAAGACTGACTTAATGAGGATATTTAAAGTAGAAATTTGCTGTGGCAAACTGTGTAAAAAGGCTTTAGACAAGTCTAGAAATAAGGTGAAGACTAGTTTGTCAATTTCTCTAGCTTTATTGATAGTATCTATATAATGTAAAAGTGCAGAGAAGGCCATAAGACATCAAAAATACCACCAAGACCACCGGTCCAGGAAGTAAGCAATTTTAATGAAACACTTAGTGCCTCGGCTTACACAGCCTTCCAAGAGTACAAACACTACAACACATTCTTTACTTAAATACAGCATATTCCACAAGACAATTAATCAGTTAAGCATACAGTTTAAATCACATACTTCCAATTACATTCCTTGTTGAGTCCCTGAGACTCCAATGTACCATACTTTAAAATCAAAAGGGTTTCTTTTTTTAAAGTTGGAGTGAGTTGGATGAAGTGGTGATGGCTGTACCCAAGGGTGAGAGACTGGTGATTAGAGCAGATTTCAATGGGCATGTTGGTGAAGGGAACATAGGGGATGATGAAGTGATAGGTAGGTATGGTGTTAAGCAAAGGAATGCAGAAGGTCAGATGGTAGTGGATTTTGTGAAAAGGATGGACATGGCTGTGATGAATACATATTTTAACAAGAGGGAGGAGCATAGGGTGACATACAAGGGTGGAAGAAGATGCACACAGGTGGATTATATCTTACGTAGAAGGGTCAGTCTGAAGGAGATTGGAGACTGTAAAGTGGTGGCAGGGGAAAGTGTAGTTAGGCAGCATAGGATGGTGGTTTGTAGGATGACATTGATTAAGAAGAGGAGGATGAATGTGAGGGCAGCACCAAGGATCAAATGGTGGAAATTGAAAAAGGGTAATTGTGAGGTGGAGTTCATGGATAGAGTTAAGACAGGCACTTGGTGGCAGTGAAGAGTTACTGAATATCTGGGTAACTACAGCAGAACTAGTAAGAGAGATGGCTAGAAAGGTGCTTGGTGTGACATCAGGATAGAGGAAGGAGGACAAGTAGACTTGGTGGTGGAATGAAGAAGTGCAGGAGAGTATACAGAGAAAGAGGTTGGTGAAGAAGAAGTGGGATTGTCAGAGAGATGAAGAAAGTAGACAAGAGTATAAGGAGATGAGATGCATGGCAAAGAGAGAGGTGGCGAAGGCTAAGGATAAGGCTTATGAAGTGTTGTATGAAAGGTTGAAAGAGGACTTGTACCGATTGGCTAGACAGGGACCGAGCTAGTAAAGACGTGCAGCAGGAAAGGGTGATAAAGGATAATGAGGGAAACATACTCACAGGCGAGGAGAGTGTGTTGAGCAGATTTAAAGAGTACTTTGAGGGGCTGATGAATGAAGAGAATGAGAGGGAGAGAAAGATGGATGATGTGCGGATAGTGAATAATGAAGTGCAGTGGATTAGCAAGGAGGAAGTAAGGATAGCTATGAAGAGGATGAAGAATGGAAAGGCTATTGGTCCAGATGGCATACCTGTGGAAGCATGGAGGTTTTTAGGTGAAATGGCAGTGGAGTTTTTAACTAGATTGTTTAATGAAATCTTGGAAAGTGCAATGATGCCTGAGGAATGGAGAAAAAGTGTTTTGGTACCTATCTTTAAGAATAAGGGTGATGTGCAGAGCTGTAGTAACTACAGAGGGATTAAATTGATCAGTCACAGCATGAAGTTATGGGAAAGAGTAGTGGAAGCTAGGTTAAGAAGGGAGGTGATGATTAGTGATCAGCAGTATGGTTTCATGCACTACACAGAGCACTACAGATGCAATGTTTGCTCTGAGAGTGTTGATGGAGAAGTACAGAGAAGGTCAGAAGGAGTTGCATTGTGTCTTTGTGGATTTAGAGAAAGCATATGACAGGGTGCCTAGAGAGGAGTTGTGGTATTGTATGAAAAAGTCAGGAGTGTCAGAGAAGCATGTAAGAGTGGTAGAGGATATGTACGAGGGTAGTGTGGCAGTGGTGAGGTCTGCAGTGGGAGTGATGGATGCATTTAAGATGGAGGTGGGATTACATCAAGGATCAGCTCTGAGCCCTTTCTTATTTGCAATGGTGATGGACAGGTTGACAGACGAGAACAGACAGGAGTCCTCGAGGATTATGATGTTTGCAGATGATATTGCGATCTGTAGTGATAGTAGGGAACAGGTGGAGGAGACCCAGGAGAGGTGGAGATATGCTCTAGAGAGAAGAGGAATGAAGTTCAGCAAGACTAAGACAGAATATATGTGGGTGAATGAAAGGGAGGATAGAAGAATGGTAAGGATGCAGGGAGTAGAGGTGGCAAAGATGGATGAGTTTAAATACTTGGGATCAACACTTCAGAGTAATGGTCAGTTTTGGAGGAGAGGTGAAGAAAAGAGTACAGGCAGGATGGAGTGGGTGGAGAAGAGTATCAGGAGTGATTTGTAAAAGACGAGTACCAGTAAGAGTGAACGGGAAGGTCTACACAATGGTAGTGAGACCAGCTGTTATATGGGTTGGAGACAATGGCATTGACAAAAAGGCAGGAGTCAGAGCTTGACGTGGCAGAGTTGAAGATGTTAAGATGTGCACTGGGTGTGACATGGATGGACAGGATTAGGAATAAGTATATTAGATGGTCAGCCCAGGTTGGAAGGTTTGGAGACAAAGCCAGAGAGGCAAGATTGCGTTGATTTGGACATGTGCTGAGGAGGGATGCTGAGTATATTTGGAAAAAGATGCTAAGGATGAAGCTGCCAGATAACAGGAAAAGAGGAAGGCCTAAGATAAGGTTTATGGATGTGGTGAGAGAGGCCATGAAGGTGGTTGGTATGACAGAGCAAGATGCAGAGGACAGGAAGAAATGGAAACAGTTAATCTGCTGTGGCGACCCCTAATGAGAGCAACTGAAAGAAGAAGAAGAAGATTTTTTAAGGACACACAATCACCTATACCAACTTGGAATTTTTCCAGAACACAACCCCCAAGAAAATCAAGATCAGAATTATGTGTTGTCATGAAATGGCTCCCAAGGGACTCTCTAGCTTTTTATTTTTTATGTCCCTAATATGTTCCTGTAACCAGACCTTAAAACTCCTATACGTTTCCCCTATGTAGAACTTATTACATTCACATCTCAGCGCATACATTAGCCCCTCAGTATTAAAACTGTATTCACACCTAGCATTAAATTTAATACCATCAATATAGGGAAAATAACTCACTACATAATGACAGATGGAACAGCCATCACATGGAACAGTGCCCTTATTTCTGCTTAAATTCTGACTAATGTTAACATCTGGTAAACAAAATTGGTTATGTACCAGAATATCAGCCACATTCCTATCTCTTTTATATGCAATACTTACAAAGTCAGGTAATATAGAGTTCAAAATGTTATCCCTTAGAAGCATGGGTCACAAACCAAGTGCTTTTTTAACTATTTCCTCAGTTATAACATTATAGGTTGTCACTAAGAAAACTTTCTTCTGGTCCCCATTATTTCCAACTGTGTTGGTGGAACAGGACAGAAGACATGTTGTACAGGGGATAGGATTTCTTCCTGCAGGAGATAGTTCAGATTGCTATGGGTCTAAATTTATTAATGTGTGTTGAATTTCCTCCTTTGTGCAGAGGGATAATGTGTGACTTTTTAAAGAGGGAAGGAATTTGGGATTCCTGGATTGACCTATTTATAAGGATTGAAACAGGGTAGGCGATGCTATCAGCTGCTATTTTAAGGTACTCACTTGGAAGATCATCGGCTGAAGTAGAGCATGGTTTGAGTTTGTTTAAGATAGTTTTATATAGGATGTTGGCATAGGTTTGAGGGTGAAAGTGTATGTGGTGATACATGGCTGCTGGGCAGGGTTAGAATTAGATAGTTCAGAACTATTGTTTAGAGATGCTATAAAATCTATAAAATAAGAGATGAATTGTGATTGTGATTTTGAGTGGTAAGTTAGTGGGAGAGGGGTTGGTGCTGAATTTATTGCCAGTGTTTTCTTTAATAGGTATTTTTGTTGCCTTCAATTATTTGCTTTTTAGTATGATTGCAAAAAATTCTGAAGTTTTCATAATCCTGCGGTGTTTATTTTTTTGCCATTCTTTCCATGCTTATACACACAAAACAAATGACTCTGAGATTATATTAGATTCTTTTGCTAACTTGAAGACTAAAAATGTTGTTTATTATGCAGCTTGCGCCTTCTGTAATGCATTTTATATTGGTAAAATGAACCGAGATTTTAAGGATAGAATTTTAGAGCATCATAATGACATATTGAAGGGGAAAGAGATGAACACTTTAGCAAAACATGTACTGGAATGTGGTGTACAACACACTTACGTTTTTTGTGTTGTAAATTGTTTATGTTAATGAAAGAGTGGGCGACTTGAAAAATAAAACTGAATGTGCAGAACAGGAATGGATTTTATGTTTAAAAGCATTTGTCAACCAGGCTTGAATGAAAGAATTTCATTGAAGCCTGTTGTGAAATCACACCCATTATGGCATTAATTCTGCAGGCTTGGCATCTATAAATGATTTCAGTGGGGTTTATCTCTGTTACATAATTGGTTGCTGATATACTAATGACGTTACTAGCTTTTGGAGGCTGGGTCTGTATAAGTGATTTTATTGGTTATGCTAAGACTTCCGGACTGACAAAAAAGAATGAATGAATGGCTTGCATCATGTGATTTTAACTTGAGAATTTGATTGGGTCATATGCTTTTTAAATTACATTTGCTTGTTTTGTTTTACATTAGTCTGATGAAGCAGTGTTATACACTATGAAAGTGCTCACCATTTATATTAAAGTCGAATTTTACAAGTCATGGCAGTTTGGAGTTTTTCGCTACTTGGGTTTGTTCACTTGTTATACTCCACACTCTTACTCAGCAGCTCCTGTTTTTGTTCCTGAACTTATGGATAAAAATGTTACATCATCCCACTTCACAAGGTAGGTAACTACAATGATACATCCAACTTTATACCCATTGTCATTCACCTCCACCCCCTTTCAAAAATCCTTGAAAAATGCATTCATAATCAAGTAATGGCTTACTAGCAAACAAACAAAAAAAGAACAAGCAAGCAACCTCCTCCCCTATAAAACATGGTTTCAGATCATGGTAGAGTACTACCACCGCTCTCCTAAACTTCAACAACACTATTCACCTTGCCAGAGGCAGAAACAATTTGTTTCTGCCATGTGTCTGGATCTATCCATAGTTGTTGATACCATATCTCATAGCCTACTTCTAAAACAACTCTCTTTATATAGCCTATCAGCTCCACCAACTGATTCTCCAGTTACCTTTCCAACAGACACCAGTCTGTTAAATAGATTAACTTTTACTGATCATTACTACCTGTCAAAACAGGTTCTCCCAAAGGTTCCAAATTAGGGCCTCTGCTTTTCAACAAATTTACCAACAACCAAAATGTCAAACATCCCTCATGTAATATACAGATGACTCCACTTTAGTCTGTACTGCTAGTAACCCAATTAATCTACAGCACATCATCCAAGAGTCATTTTCATCAGTAACTCTTAGCTTCTACTCAATCAAAAAAAAAAAAAAGCTGCTGTTATTCCTTTCAAAATCCTTCACACATCTGAAACAAAATTTCTCAATAACAACCTCTAGTAACACTCCTATAGAAGCATCCCTCCTTACCAAAGTACTAGAAATGACAGTTGATAATAACCTGAAATTTGACTTGCAAGGGCAACAGGTTATCAAAAAAAAAAAAAAAAAAAAAAAACAAAAATACACAAACAAAAAAATTCACCAAAAATTAGGGACACTTTATACAAAAACTGCTTAACTAATTAATTGAGAAAACTCCTGTTGTTTATAGTCCTACTTCCCACTTTAGTATACGGCTCCATAGTGATCCATAACCTTCAAACTCCCAGCCAAAATAAAATAAAAATAGAAGAGAAAAATTTGACACTAACTTAACAAGCAGAACCTATCAAAGCTTATCCCTAAAGCAGCTTGATTGGCTTGAATTGCCAAAGCAGCTCACTTACACCCAGCTACTCCTTCTGCACAAATGAATATACAAACCAGAACAAAGCAAAGCCCTGTTAGACATATGGCATGCATACACCCCTGCTAGACCAATTCAGTCTGAAAACAAACTGCTCCTCACTAACTACAAACCAGACCTGTCAACAGGAGGCTCTCTGTATTCTAGCAATGTAGCCCACTCCTTGAACTCTTTCCACTTAATCATTAAACATCCTTAAACATACCAGCAACCTTTCCAATTTCAAGACCAATCTAAAAATATGTCTGACACCTGTACCTGTATCTGCACAACGTTCATATCAGATACATGACCACCTATTTACTATAACTACACCTTTCACACTCTAAATCACGGACATCTTTATATCTTAGCAGGTAGTAATGGCCTAACATCAAAAGCGGCTCTCACTTTATCACACTAATGGATTCTCTTCTACCTCCTCATACCAGTGACTCACACTTACTACTATTTATTTAATCTCTAGAGTCATTCCATAACATTCTCATCTCTCTAAAATCAATTCTCTCTCTCCATGTCCTTAATTTTCCTTCCTGCACATTAGTTTTTTTCATCTCATTCTAGTACTGTGTCTATTTTGTCATCAAAATATTCTATTATTTCTCACCTCCATAAGTTATTAGGAATATAGTTGATATTTTGAATAAGTATATATTAGTTTAATCATCATAGACTTTCCACTTCTGCATCATATCTTGCTACTTGCAGTACATGTTGCATTCTTGATCACAATTTCTCGTAGGAATATTCTGTAAATGTATTTCAGTCTGCCATACAGGCTCTTATTCCCTTGTACACCCTAATCTATTGTGAGGAGTTTTATCTATTGTGGGGATTTTCTCCCCTCATATTTAATTATTTATCAGTTATTGTAAAAAGTTTTTATTTGTAGTTGTGGAGCCCTTCTCCCCAACTCATTGCAAAATATTTAATCTGTTGTTTGACTTTTTTCCTGTTGTATAGAACTACTCATCAGCTTGTTGTAAAATAATTAATCTGTTTCTGGACTTTTCTTCCTTAGTATATATTTATTCATTAACTATTCTTTCAATGTTTTTGAGCTTGTTTTGGAGCTTTTCTCCCTGGACCTCTGCTGAAAATGAGTCACCGGCTCAATCGGACTTTCCCGGTTACCGTTACCAATGAATGAATGAATAAAAAAATAAATAAATAAAAAATCTAATTCTGAAATAGAATGGTTACATGTAACAACATGACAATTACTATTAATAGGTGAAACCTCCACTTCTGTAATAATGACATTGAACAGAGTGTGCATGGTACGTTTCCCCAAAACCTCCTTGTAAAGCATGCAGTAGTGCATGCCAGTATATGATTAGTGATGTATTCAGTTCATTCTTTACCAGCTCAACAGTAGATAGAAACAGTTCCACTATACCAATAAGTTCAGAGGATATCAGCGACAGAAGTGCTGCTGCTGATGATAACATAGTCATATTTATGAGACAGCCTGTGGAAAGTGGCACTTACTTGCTAAGTTTAATGTCAGGATCTCACACCCCAAAACATGTTAGCAGCTCTGCAGGTAGTGATACTAGTTTACAAATTAAAGTACATAGTGACATTGTACTCCAAGAAGTACATGGAGAAAGCCCATGCAATGCTATACCAGTATCTTCAAACTAACAGGAACACCTTCTGGATGATGGCAGAAATTTAGAGGTGAAAATGCCATCTGTTGTTTTTGCTTCTTGTTGAAGTCAGGATGCATTTATTTTCAATTGAGATCAGCCTTTTTAGTTTTAATTTTAAAATATCACATATGATATCCTTTACATTTTAAGTCACAAAGTAATTAGTAGGATCCAAACATCCAGGACATTATTGGCAAAAAAACAACTGGTTTTGTATATAAAAATTGCCCAAGTCTTAAACAATGTTTATGCTATTAAGACATGGGAATGGATAAGAATAATAAGGTGGCCTTTGACAAATGACAAATGGCACATTTCCCAGCCATGACTGCTCTAGCTGTAAATATATATTAACCCAAATAGAATTTTTCCATCCTATTACTAAGCGGAAATTTACTTTTAATACATTTGCAATATGTTTTACTTTAAATATTGTTTATTTGGCTACATGTAAAAATGTGATCAGTTTTATGTAGGTAAGAGCAATAGAAGATTAAAAGAAATTTTGAACATTGCTCTGATATAAGAAGGAATGATAATACCAATGCTTTAGCTAAGCATGAAATGGAGTATAGCTCAGAAAATGATTTTGTGTATAGGGTCATAGAAGTTGTTAATAAAGACATGAGAGGGGGGTGACATCAATACTTTATTATAGGTGAAAAAATATGAGTGGATAATACACTTACAAGCTGATACTGACCCAGGCATTAATGCAGCTGTAAGCTTAAAACCTGTTTTAAAATACAAACATAAGTTATTGAAGTGAATTTAGTGTACTTTTATACTTGCATTCTTTATATTTATATAGTATTAAGATTTTATATTCTTTTTAGGAAATGGGATTTTTTAATTTATTTGCATTTTGATTTATTGATTAATACTGTGTCCTGTGATCTTAATTTTATTATTTAAAGAGACTGTTTTACTACTTTGTGTCTGTTTCCCAAAAGGTCTCTATTTAATAAACTTGGTGGCTTGGGTTTCTCAGTCCATTTTTGTTTTTCATTTATTTTTTAGATTTTGACAGATTTTAGGATTTTTATTGCATAATCACAATCAGTAATTTATATTCCAAGATATACTGTTTGCATCGTTAAATGTATTTGTTTAAACATACATATTAGGTCCACTTTAATTTTTTTTTTTTTTTAATTTTAGGCATCATTGCTGAAAGGATATGATTCTTTTTTTTCCCTGAAAAAGTCTTTGAACAAGAAGGCTTGTATACAAGAATTACAACCAATTACTACCAAAAAGGCTTTCAGACACAGTATGCAATTTTTATAAATTGTGACCTAAACAAAAATATGCATGCGTGCGCGCACACACACACACACACACACACACACACACACACACACACACACACACACACACACACACACACTTGCACCATAAGAGTTCTGGTGCAGAATTAAAGACCCTGACATGTTTGACAGTAAGGCAGCTTGAAGGGGATGCAGACCTTGAAAAGATGTTGGAAACCTCTCAAAATCAGACATCATTGCTGACTAGAATAAAAAAAAAATAAGAATTCAAAGGGCATGATCAAAAGTAAAGACATTTATGAGAGAAAACCAACATAAAGAAACATCCCCACTTGCTCAAAAGCATAGAAAAAGGTGGTAGAAGTGATTCTACTAAAAGTCATTATCACCACTCTGACAACTGGTCCTTCCCTGAGAGGGAGTTTGCTCCTAAACTTAAGAATCCAACAAGCTTTTGACATTTGATGGTCATATTAATGAAGATACATTGGCAAAACTAATCTAGGTATACAAGTGATTACAACAAATGAGTTGACTGATGTTAGTGACTTCTTAAGAATGTTAACTACCATCTTTTATTTTTCTGCTCTAACTCCTAAGTTTTCCCTTTCAGGCTTTGCAGAACTTGCAAAATCGATATATTCTGCTCTTTAGGTGAAGAAGAAATAATGTAAGATTCTGATAAAAAAGTGGAGGAATATTATACATTTGCTATGCATTGTCTCAGGCTATGCCATGCAAAGGATGTGGTTATATCCTCAGTATGATCAGGTTCACCAGCAGATGAATTTGATGCTAGAACAGCTATCAAAGAGATCTAAGAGATGGTACTTTGATTTGTTTAAGTATGAGCAGCCACATCCATGGCTAAATCCTCCTCTCCATAGTGTGTGTTATAAAATACATTACATGATAATTACTACAGAGGGTTCAGTAGTCAAACACCCAGATTAATTATGCAGGTCAGGTTCACTGAGAAGTAGTCATAACTGTACAGAACCTGTACATAGGAATGATATTATTCCAGGTGATTTTAACTCCCATTGATAAACATGGAGACCCATATCATCAACATAGGATGTGCCCAAGCATTCTTAGATTTTATAAACATGAATTTTCTGGACCAGATTTTTAATGAACCCAGTAGAGAACATTGTATACCCGAACCGGCCCATTGTACCTTTTCCAAGGTATTGCCCTTACTGGACAAGTCAGACCACAAACTAGTAACCTTCAACATCAAATTCTCTAATCTGTTAGAAACAAATATAGTAGAATTCAAAGACTTTTAAATGGGCAAATCTACAACTCTATTACAAGGTTTGTGGAAATATGCAGTACAGGAATCAAAACTTCTTCTGAAACATCAACAGAATGGATTGGTCGGACAGGTACATCTAGCAGACAATACTGCTGTTGTGGAACAAACTCCCCATTTTCAAACACAACTTAGATCTATGGATTGAAGACAGAAAATTTACCCCAGGACTGAACCTTGTACTACTTATGGACAGTGGCAGCTTCTGAATGCTTTCTCCCATGAATATTCCCTCAAATGATCTATGGTATGATCCCAGTATTCTCATTAATGTTAATATATAATTATCGACCATGGGATGGGTAAGGCCAAGATATAACTAAATGGGATTGTTATTTTGAGTGCAAAAAGGAAAATTGGAAAGGCTTAAAATGGCCTGCAAGGCAGCTACCCTAGAACTTACCTGTGAACTTATGAACCTAACCTAGCCTCTGACATAAACATGTCATGCTGTAGACACATCTGCCAAAGACTGACACTTCTTGTGGAGTAAGCTTCCAATTCATGTGAAACAGAGTTTCTCCCTGACCCTCTTCAAAACCAACCTATATCAATGGATGGGTGATCACAAATATACTCCTGGGGTGGTGTCCACGTCCCTCCAGGACAGAGAAAGTTGGTATTAACTATCATAGACCCTTACCTCTGTGAATTGCACTCCTCTAACCACTGACAATTGGGGCAACTCAGAATAAATATTGCTAGGCTTGTAAGCGGTCTAGTGCCATTAGCTTAGTAACCTCCTATGAACCTGTGAACTTATAAGCATACAATCCACACATATCAACCTAAAAACAATGGTACCCATATAAACCTAAGAACCTTTAAAAAGAAGAAGCTCCTATGCCTATATAGTGGAACAAAAGACACCTAAATTAAGGAGGGCATCAAATGGCTAGATAAGAAACTAAAAAGGACATCAGAAAAATGAGGGCACAGTTAGGGGAAATAATACAAATATCAAAGTGCAACATTATCTTTGCAGGTGACATTAGTTGTATTTTATTTGACAAGGATACCAACACCAGCTGTAAAAGGAAGAAACCTACCTCAGTCAAGGCTTTGATGGAGTTCACTGACTTATATAATAGGGGAGATAGAAATGAGTTTTCAGTATCAGACTCACTGTTCCTTACACATTTCTCACACAGGCATGGGACACAATCACGACTAGATACAGTATATAATTAAAATGAGATCACTATTAGAATAGATAACGCTAAAGTAGTCTCTTGCCCACTGTTGGATCATAACACGATAACATTTGAAGTTATATTAAATTCTAGTAATAACATCCCATTAAAAAGTATTCCTGCACATATAAACAATATGAAGGAATTTATGGAGTTCTTTAATAAAGAAATTCAAACTTTTATTGAAATTAATTATACAGGTAACACTGCAGAGATTTTTGTTTGGGACTCTTTAAAATTATACCTTTTGGCAAAACTATAAGTTGGTATGCACAAAAAAGAAATAATGGAATAAAGAATTGATAGAATTACAAGTGAAAATTTATAATATAAAAATTAGATATTCAAAAAAGAAATCATAACTTAACAGAAGAAATACATAAACAGTAAATACATAAACAGTAAATATTTAGAAATTTTACAATATAAAACTATGATAAATTTAGAAAAGTTTAAAATAACTAATCATTCCATAAATCATAAATACATGCCTAAATTAGCTACTAAAACAAGAATGATAGTCAAATCTAACTACATCAAAGAATTATACTCCTTTAGTAAAACAAAAGTCACTGAAATAGAATATATTCTGGGCTCATTTTAATAAGATTAATTGACACAAACCAACAGTGGATGCACAAGATCTAATTAAAACATTTATATAAAAGATAAATTGAAAATAGACTGTCAGAGGATCAAATAAAAATAATTGACAAGCCTATATAATGGCCGGAACTCAAAATTCAAATTAATAAATTAAAAACTAATAAGGCACCAGGAAATGATGGTATAATATCTAAACTATACAAAGTGATGACTAAGAATCCTCTGAGTATTTTACTAGAGGTTTGTTCAATAGTTAAAGGACTTAGGAAGGTACGGCTATCCTGGAAATGCACCCTAATATCTCCAGTTTTAAAATCTGACAAGGACCCAACACAATGTTCTTCATATAGACCAGTTTCATGATTAAGTGTAGATTATAAAATATTCATGGCAATCTATGCCTCTAAAATAAAATAATTTCTTCCAATGTTGATAAACTATGATCAGACTGGGTTTATAGTGAACAGGGACAACTTTGATAATATCAAGAGAATACTATCAATAATTGATTATACTAATAATTAAAAATAAAAAACTAACTGCCTGAAATTACCATAGTACATTTTTCTAATACTGCAATTTATGTTATCATTGTAGTCTATATAATATTTGTATTTCCTATAATGCATATCATTTATTTTCTAATGTTTTCAAAAATTGTATTGTATTGTTTTATAGTTGAAGCTTTTCTCCTAGGGTCTTCACTGAAAACAGGCCACTTGCTCAGTTAGACTAACATGGTTAACAAATGACAAAAAAATAATAAAAATAAACGTTGGTTAGTCTGGATATCAATAGTGCATTTGATTCAATTAATTTGCAGCACTTACTAGAGTAGTGGAGGAATGTATTTTTTCAATTTCTTACAATTAATCAAATGTCTCTATGAAAACTCCTTTGCATGCATTAACATAGGCTCCTATACTTCCCAGGGTCTATATTATAAGAATGAATGCTTAAAATGTTGAAAACATCTTTATCAAAACATTTTAAGCGAATGCTCTTAAAAGCGAAAGCTGACAAAGTTGAAACCAACATACTCAAAATATTTTTGTATTATAGGGTGCCCAAGCTCATAAGTATTTGTTTAAGAGTCCTAGGGCGGACCCAGAAACTATTTTCAAGGGGCCTAAAGGTGTTAAGGCTTCTGTGTCTAAAATCCTGTTCCCATAAAGAGGAGAGGCAAGGGCCTTTGGATAGGGAAAGAAAGAAAAGTCTTCCTTCCACTCTGCCACTCGTTGCGTGAACTGTCACTTTCACATTCAAATGCTAAAATATCAGAATTATCTCCTTTCTAAATCTCTGGTAAATGCTGAGGCAAGGTATATTGTGTGTAAAGAGCTGCTGGACTTGGTTCATGTGTCTGAGCAAGTGGGCAAGCATTCTTTGTGGTTGCTGTTTGGTATGTGGTTCTGTCGAGGCATGGCTCGTCTGTTCTTTAGAATCTAGCTTGGCATGCAAGCAGGCATGCCTGGTTGAAGGCATGTGAGCATGTTAAGACAGGATTTTTGATGCCAGTTGTTTGGAATGTTGTTGCTGGATCGCCTGTTTGAAGCAGTTTTAAAGAAAAGTGCAGCAGAAAGAAGTTTTTAAAGAAAAGTTAAGATTTTTTGTGTCTGCAGCCACCGTTTTGTAGGGCTTGGCCTGCTAAGGTGTAGACATATCCTGCTTATGATTCCCAGTCTAGGGTCTAGGCAGTTGTGTCTAGCAGGGGCTCAAGGGGGGCTTCAGGCTTCAGAGGGGGGTTTTGTCAGTTCACCTGCTCAGACTTCTGGTGAGGGCAGGGTCTCAGGGACAGACCCAAGACCCAATGACTCCAGCAGCCAGCTCCATTCTTTCAGATTCTCCTTTTGGGGGAGGATTTTCTCCCTTTTCAAAGGAAATTTGGGTTTTCACCATCAAAATGGGGTGGTTTACTCAAGACAAACACACACAGGATTTCATTTCCATACATATTCCTTTCCTTTCAAAAGGCATGCCCAAGGCTCCACAAACAAAGTCTCCTCAACACAAAGGGGGCCTGCTCCAGTAGTTCTGTATCAGGGGCAGGCAGTCCAGTTGGCCTAAGGGGCCTACAAGAAAGGGGAGAAGGGTTCCTGCCTCATTTGATTAGAGTACCAAAGAAGGGGAACACGATTTTTTTCTTTTTAACTCTCTCCTCAACACTTTTCAACATCAAGTTCAAGATGTTATGTTTACAGCAGCTTTATCTGAAGCTGCTAACATCAGATGGTGGTAACTTATCTATCTCATCTCAAGGGCTACAGTATGCCTGGCTAAGTATATAAGGCTAAGTTATCTCGAGTCTGCAATTCTCATCTTGGAGTTCTTCACATTGCTGCTTCCCAGCTTGCTTTTGCGCTGAGTTGGCTTCTCAAGGTTCTCTCCTTAGTGATAGCTTCTCAGGGCTTCTGAATTCAAATCTATCCTTACTTGGACGACTGCCTGATTCTGGAGGAGAAAGAAAGAAAACCCTAAAGCATCTGGAATATGTTATAGCAGTGCTAGATTATAGGGTATTTCTTCTGTGAAGGTAGTAAGTCCAAGCTACGACTTTCAAGACATGTCTGACTTTCTGGGTGTGAGACTGAATAGCAACCAGATGGCCTTTTTGTCAGCCACAAAAAAAAAAGAGTCTGTACTTTACTTCATCAACACTATCTCATCAGTCGTGCTGACTGCACGAACAATTCATGCAAAACTTCAATCATGCATCTTGTATTGGCATGCTGATGAAACTGCATATGAGGAAGCTACAAAGCTACAATGGTATCTATCAAAAATGTCACTGTCACAGGGGGACACTATCATTCAATACATATACTTTCCAAATAATACCTTGCCTTCTGGAACTTCACCTAAACAAGGACAAACAGGGACTCTCTGAACAAGGACATCTGTGACCCGCCAGAGGATGCCTCGATTTTCGGACAGACTCAGGAGCTCATCTAAATGGGGAAATGGATGCAAGACAGAGTGGCCTGCCACTACACAGCATCTACATATCAACATGAAATCACATTTTAGCATTAGTTGCATTAATGGCTTTCAGTTTTACTTCTTCAGGTCTTCTGCCTTGATTCTTACAGTGCACAGGTTGCTCACAACAACACACAAGGAGCTCATCAAACAGCAGAACACAGGCAAACACTCTATCTATGCTGGCTTAGAAGCAGACATTTTATGGCTAACTGCTAACTCTTCGAGCAGAGTTTCTAAGCAGAGCACAATCCTTCTCTGAGTGGAAGTTAGAAGAAGACAAATCATGGATCCCATCTGTCATGGATCTTCTCCTACATGAGAAATTTCCAGTCTTCATCAATGTCACAGGGAACTCATGACACAGATCTGTTGTGGAAAACACACAAGTGCCAAGTATTCATTGCACATTTTTCAGCACACAGCTTGGAAAGTGGATGCTCTGTCTTTCAGTTGGAAAAAACTTCTGTATGCCTTTCCTCCCCCTTCAACCTTCTTCCAAAGACTACTAATAAGGTCAGACAAGACAGGCCAAGGATTTGTGATGATTCATCATGGGCTCCCTCGGCAACACTGGTACCCACTTTTCCCATCTGCTCAATCACCTCCTTTAAGCCTTCTTCCCCTCAAGCCTTATCTTCAGCTTCTGTCTCTCCTCATCTGTTATCTCAGCACTCTCTTCTTCTCAATCTACTGCTAACAGCCTGGCATATTCTGTGTTGAAACACTGCCACAACAAACCTAAGTTTTAAATATGATTGGGAGAACAGCAAGACCTAGTACAATTTCTGTGTAGCTGAAAAAGAAGAGATTTTTATTTTTTTTAAAATTGCAGAGAGAGAATTTTGGAATGGATATTTTTGAGTGCTTGTCTTCAATATCTTACTGAGTTATTGGACAAAGGTTTGTCCTTCTCTTCCATTCATGCTTAGATAATTTTGGCTCAGAAAGCTATGATTGTGCCCCACCTTTTGTTCCATTTTGTTTTGTTTTTTTTTTTTCTAGGAGGGCCAATAGCCAACCCCCAGCAGCTCCTACTCCTGCTTGGGACCCTCACTTTTGTGTTGGAAAAACTCTCTACAACCTTTTGAGCCTGCAGCAGCTACTGCTGAATTGAAATACTTGTGGAGAAAGACTGCTTTCTGTTGGCTATTATCTGCAAGAAGGGGTGTCTGAGTTGCAGGCCCTTATGGCAGCAGTAAGGCCCTTTTTTTTTTCATGGAAACCATGGTATTATCATGTGCTAATAATCCCTCCTTTATGCAGGTGGTTTCTTCGTGTGCAAACCAAAACTGTGCCTTTTTTGCGTTCTTATATAGAAAAGAAAAAAAGGAAAAGATTTTTGCACACTCTTTACACAATTGAGTTTAAAAAATATTTTATGTGCAGTTTTAGGAGTTTTATTTAGAGGTTTTGCAGTTTTGTTTTCTTTGCTTTGAGTTCTCAGCAAGTCATGTTGTTTGTTCGATTGATGCTAATTGGATTGGCTTCTTGCATTTTTGTTATTCCCATCATGTTTGTTTGTTATGTTATTTTTTAGGGGATTATTCATTCCAGCTACTAGCCAGTTCCAACTAACTGAGTTCTCACCAACTGGCTGCTATCTAAGTTTGGCAAGCTTAAGGAGTTCAGTGCATACATTAAAGAAGCATATTTTTCTTCCTACTACTTAGTCTGGGGCTCTTTCTCCACAGCTTTTTTGCAAGGCATGTTGTCAGCTCCACTTTGATTTGCTGTTGCCAGCCTCCCTTACCTCTGTATGTCTTACTTCTACCCCCCCCCTGCTTTGGGATTACCTCTGCTTTGGGATTCCAGTTTGTACCTACCATACCTGTAGTGTAGTAGTTTTCCATAGTGTGAGTTTTGTACTCTCCTCCTTTCCTGGCTCTGTGTGTGTGTGAGTTGTTATGTTTATATTTTTTATATATTTCCTTTAGTATTGTATATGTTTTTTAGTTATATATTTTGTATTTTGTCTGCATATTTTCTTGGACCTGGACGGGCAGAATTGACAGTGGTCTTTTTAGCCTTTTCTATTGTGTGGGTACTGTGGACTATGACGTAAGACTAATGCGCCTGACCGGGTCATGGAGCAGCTACCTCTGGTTACGGGCCTCTTGGACGCGGACACACCCTACTTATTTGTCCAACACCAATCCCCGCTGCCACATTGAACATGAACTGTAAACACAGTAAATTTCACTTGTATTGAACACCCTAAATATACACTACAATCCTTCCTGTTTCTAAAGTAAATGAAGTAACCATATCAATTGCCAACAGTAAATCTCCAAAATTACACTTGACCAAAATGGCACTTTCCTGAAACACAAACCAGTTAACGCATATACACTAATTTTTCTATACTTTTTGCAGGGGGGTTGTGCCTGCCCCACACCCCCTGCTAATTATATATACCAACTCTGAGATCACACTAAAATTAAGGTAAAAATGCGTAATTCATAATGTACACATCTTTATGTCACTGCTACATTTGCATGTGTTAGCCACCTGTGACATTTCGAACTTAATGTTTTAGATCTTTAGAGATTTCGCTTATAAGACCGTTTGCTTAAAATGTGTCGACAAACTGGTGCTTGACATTTTCAGCATTCGTTCTTATAGTATAGACCCTACTTCCCAATTAATCATGATTAGTAAAGGTACTAAACAAGGTTGCCTGTTGTCCTCATTGCTTTTTACTCTAGTTATGAAACCTTTTGCAAATTATATAAGATCAAATAAAGCATCAAAGGCATACTAATAAATAATGATTTAACCCCCAAAATACAATTATTTGCAGATGACATCTTACTAACTTTGACTGATTTCAGTTCTTCTCTTATTGCAGTATTTCAAGCAATAGAAATACCCCAGAAGAAATTAGGATTCAGTTTTAATGAGAATAAAACTAAAATACTACATGTTACTTATAATATTAATAAAACAGATCTGAAATTACATAAATACACTGTGAAAGATGGTAAAATCACTTACTCAGAAATAATCTTGTCTGATAATATTAAAGACATAACTTTTAAGTACAATAATAACTTAAATTCCATAAAACAAACTCCTAATAAATGGAATGATTTTTTTTTTCATTATGGAAGAGATTCTCTCCTTAATAAAAATGATCCTTTCTCAGATTATATATATATATATATATATATATATATATATATATATATATATATATATAATACAATCTTTATTCTTCCCACACCAAAAATATAAAAGAGTATAATTCTTTGTTTCTGAGATTTTTATGGTTTCCTAATAATGCTAGATTGGCATTAAACCATCACATTAGAGATTGGATATTGGGAGGTATTGGTATTCCAGATTTAGAATAATATTCCTTATCCTTAATTATTAAGACAATCATTTATTGGTTAAATAAGAATTATAATGCCAAATAGAAAGATATTCATGGAAATATTTGGTATAAATCCAATAATTTAACAAAATCATATAATGCTAAAATAGCTACTAATAGATTTCATTGATTAGTAAAAGACTATTTTACTGAAAACAAAAACAAACCAGTTAACTCGTTATATTAATACGATAAAAACCTCCTTTAAAATGTCATTTTCAGGAACCCTAAGTATAAAGCATGGGTTTTCTTTGCATTTCCAATTGCCTACTCAAAAAAATAGTATTACTACATTTAATTTAACATCAAAACTCAAAGAAATGGGTGCAAAGGAAACAAATGAAAATTTTAGCGATTTTGTTTTCTCTCTCTCTCTCTACATATATATATATATATTTTACTTACTCTTTATATTTGTAAAAGTCTTACACTGCAGATATGTTGCATTCAAGCTGTAACATGTTTTAAGTTGTTTTAGTTACTATCACTTTAAGAACTTGTGAAGCCTTGCATTCTGTGATTGGTCAGTAAGATCATCTGACTTTCAATGTTTTAAATGTCTTCTCTGGTTTTAAACTTATCTTTGTTTTTCTGATGAAGTTCTGAATGTATTAAAATAGAACAAAAGTGCTAACATTTTCATTTGTTTCCTTTTCACCTATTTCTTTGAGGTATTTTTTTTTTTACTTTGAATTTAATTTAACAACAATGACTACATATAAAGACAAAAAAACTGTTATACTGGTATCAGTTACTAGACAATGGGAAGCTATATAATGTTGACCATATCATTAATAAGTTTGAGTTGAGCAAAGACATGTGGTTAGAAATTCAAAGTTGTAGACAATTGGTTGAACATAAGATTAATCTAATGCAACCAACAGTTAGAAATTCTTTCTCCACATTCATTGATTTACTCATTATTCTAATTCGCCAGAATATAACTGAAATGGTACTTCTATTTAAAATATATAAGGTACTTATGAGATGAACAGTATGACACAGAGAAAGCTATTGGGATTATTTTAGACTTGATAATAATAAGTCCCCATGTGATGATGATAAAAAACTAATACTGCAATCTTCAGAACTAACTACTTCATCAGTAAGATGGAAGATATTCTCTTGGAAGTTCTTACATATAACCCTTATCAAACCACTTAAAGCTGAAGTGATGTATAATAAAGACATAGGATGCTGGAGACATAAACTAAATGTCAAAGCTGACTGTCAGTATATGTTTTGCAAATGTATAAAACTTAAAACATATTCGGATAATAAGAATTCTCTCTTACAGCCTCTTTTTAATGATAAATTTATACTGACCAAATCTCGTATTTTATTTAATACACCTATTCCCACTTGCGTCACGAAAACAAAATACCCTGTTTTATGGAGTATTTTAACATTAGCAGAAAAGTCATCAGAAAGAACTGGAAGACTCAAGACTCCTACTGTGAAGGAATTTGTACACTTGGTAACTTAAGACTGATATCTTGAATTTATCACAATCAATACAAGAACATCTAGAATCACCTCTTCATAATAATATATGGTTGAAATTCAAAGAACTGCTGGATAAACAGACTAAAATAATTAACAACTACTCTTATTGCATTTCTTTTTCTGTTTAAAAAGCTTTGTTTTATAGTAAACACCATTGTAAATAGTTATTTTAGTTGTTTATCATTGTTCTTATTGATATGTATATTTGTTTTATAACATTTCTATGTTTTGTTGTTAAAATTTTCAATAAAAACAATTGAGAAAAAAAAAAAGAAAAATGATGGTATCCAGTGAAGTTAGACTAACTATAGAATCCCATGACAGTTACAAATCCAACCTTAGTTATGTGAGGAAAGAAAAAGAAAGAACACCCGACATGGCTCACAGCTTAGTCACTGATGATACAGTGGATGTCACCAACATACTGACAAATAAAGTTAGTGCCAGCTTCTTTACAAAGGCATCTATTCCATTCCTGTGTATCACTGATAGAATCATTCCATCAACCATCATGAAATAACATGCACTGAAGGTACTTTCCAAAACAAAGAATACCTCCTCCATGAGACCCGATATCAAACCTTATTACCTAACTAATAGTACTAAACAAACAGAGTGTAGTACATGACTTTGTCTCATGGGAATGGGGCACAGTTGTTATGATGAACTCCACAAGGGTGGACCCACCACTTACTGTGAAAACTAAATACCTATCCACCTAATAAGTGTTATAATCAAAGGCCTGGGCTATATCATACGTGACCTAATTAACTATAATATCAAAAATGTCATCACAATTATACCCAAGCTATTAACTATAATATCAACATTTTTATCACAATTATACCATCCTGTCTAATTAATCTTGTGAACTTTTAATGGGTTACTCAGGCTGTCGACTGTAGTCAAGCTGTCTACACATCATACCTTGACCTCACCAAGGCATTCAATACCATACCACACACAAATATAGTAAGCCAAAATAGGAGCTCCAAATTGACCTATACATGGTTAGGTGGATAGCTAACTGGCTTAAGGACAGAGCTCACATATTTAGAGTAGGGGATGCATCCTCTGGAAGCATAAAGGTGACCAGTGGAGTTCTTTAGAGATCTGTGCTGGGACATTTGCTATGTAGTATCTACTTTTTTGATCTCCTGTTATCAAACAAAGACCTGTGGCTAACAAAGTTTGTGGATTATTATAAGCTGGGAGAAATTGTTAAGTCATCCTCTGACATACAGGCAATCCAACATGAGTTTAAACTTGTCAATAGCTGGTGTACAACAAAAGAGCTCAAACTGGATACCAAAAGTGCAAAATTATAAAACTTGAAAAACCCCATTAGCTCTAGCTTATAGCATAGATAATATGCCACTTCAAAATGAAACAGTAGTGAGAGACCTAGGTATTTGAATAAATAGCTCCCTCACATTTAATCACACATTGCAATGGCGGTTAGGAAAACCTTTTACCTTGCACAGCTCACAGCAAAAGGCATTTCTTCCCAATTAAAAAAAGCCCTCACCTCCTTCTTCTTCACACTGATTAGACCCATTAAGGAGTACAATACCTCCTTCAGGAAGTAATTTTATAAGCATATTAAGCAGTTAGAAAGACTACAGAGGTTTGCAAGAAAAAAAAAAAAATCATTGGCTTAATTGACCTGGAATACCGAGAAAGACTCAAGGCTTTATCTTTATGCACAGTTACATATAGTAGCAAAGCTTGAGTGGAGCAACGTTCTTAGACTTCCCAGGCACAACATACAGTGTTCAGTGCAGTGCTTTACTGGTATTCAAATGCCGGTATGACAATTGTGGTCTGAAATGAAGCAGTTATCTCTCTGTGTGTGGGATAAACTGTAGTGTAAATAGCATGAAACATGACTTATCATGATGACTGGAGTCATTTTTCAACTACAGCTTCCAGTAAGGCATAGTGCCACACAAATGGTGAACTGCAATGGTCATCCCTCGGTACAAGGGTGGGCCATTTATGAATCCATTTATGAATCCTGGACGCTATAGTCTGACTAGTCTCATGTGCAAAGCCATGGAAAGAATTATCATGGAAATGATAAACAATGACATAGGAACACTTCAAACACTGGATCCAACCCAGTTTGCTTTTGTCAAGGGACGGTCATACCTACTCATTCTGGTAGACGTCTTTGAGAAGGTTGCCAAGGCAAAGGATGAGAGCAAAATAGTGCATCCTGCCTATCTTCATCTGGCTAAGGTATTTGACATAATACACCATTCATGTATTGTAAACAGATTCACAGAATTAAGCCTAAACTCCTATGTTACAAGCTGGATAGCCAGTTGGCTTTCAGATAGGACCCAGAAGATGGGACGAGATAGTCCACTTCTACAAAGAGATCAGTCACCAGAAAAGTCACCTTGGGTTCTATTCTGGGTCCTCTCCTTTTTGGCACCTACTTCTTAAAAGTCAAGGTCGACATTTAAAGTCTCTGGTTGACCAAGTTTGCCAAAGATTGCAAACTAAGAGCAGTTATAACATCAACATCTTCCCAAGACACTAAAATCCTCCAGAAAGGGCTAATACAATCAAATAAGTTGTGCCAGAATCATGTTTTAAAACTCAAAGCCAAGAAATGCATAACAATATCTTTTGAGTCAGCTGCTGCAGGAGTCTACCATATTGATGATACACCCATAAGAGTGAACCCAGTAGTAAGGGATCTGGGGATGTATGTAAACAGTAACCCGACTTTTGATCGATATGTTTCTAAAGTATTAAGGAACTCATTTTATGTTGCTAGTTTTGTAAACAGGGGTATGGGGTCCAGTTCTAAATAAGTCATTGCTCCACTCCATGCATCACTTATCAGACCCATCATTGTGTACAATGCCTCTTTTGGTATGCACCTGACCAGACACGTGGAACAAGTAGAATGTCTACAGAGGTTTCTCACAAAAAGAATACATGGCATTAAACAACATGCCCTGTGAGGATTGCCTCAAAGTCCTATCCGTATACTGTATGTCTTGCTCGCTCTCCTACATGTTGTTGAGGGGCGATCTATGCCTGGCATGTAAAACATCATTGGATCCATTTCTGATGGAGTTTTTGCATATCTACTAAACAAATAACATCATAACTACCCGATCAAGAGACTTAAATCTTGCCTGGGACATAAATAGGACTTTTTGGAGGGGCAGGTACGTGCCTCAGAGAATACCACTCCTGTGGAACATGCTTCCCTTCTAGGTGAAGCATAGCTGTTCCCTAACCATTTTCAACATAAACTGGACCAGTGGTAGAAAATCAGAAACTTACTCTAGGCTGCGACTTGCTTATAAATGATTGACCAAGCATGCTTTAACTGATATATATATATATATATATATATATATATATATATATATATATATATATATATATTTATAGCCATTAAAAATGCCCCTAAAAATAACATCTAATGCACCAGAAAAAAACATGCTGGACATGTTTGTGAAGTTTGGCTGGGCTGGTAAGGGTGCTGGTGGTCATTAACTTAGTATATATATATATATGAACATCAGGGTGAATACTGGTAAGGCGGAAATGGCCTTGTGGCTTAGTTGTTAAGTCCTAGGATTCTATGATAATGCTGATCCTAGGAATATGGTCTGATGACAAATAAACCGGAGTTCCGCTGTGGCGACTCCTAACCGGGAAAGCCAAAAAGACAAACTACAACAAAGTACAAATGAGCCCTTTAAACAGGATTTGTTTCCCATTGCATACTTCAATAAGAGTTCTTGAAAAGTATGGCAAAATATCTACACATTTCATCCTGATAATAAGTGCTTCAACTTTTCAGTCCATATTAATCTCTACTATGGTGCAGTCCCAGTCAAAGGAAATAGTGATTATATTGCTGTAAAAAGGTGATATCAAGAGGAATCCCAGTAAATTAAACAAACCAGGAGTTCTTACAAACCAAAAAGTTCTTTTGTATTCAAAAGTCTCAAGATACAATGCCTGACTTAAACCACAAACCTACTAAGCTGTGACTGTCAGGGCACCCATCCTTGCTACTCCCCTTTATTCTGATACTTTGTTGGGAAAAGTAACTCAGGAAATCTTTACTGATTTAGAGGAAATCCAAACAAGACAGAAAGAACTATTTTTAGACAACCATCAGTACATATAAACGGCACTTCTTTGACACATAAAAAAATGAACAAATAAGAATAAATATTTCTCAAACAACTAAAAATTCCTGATAATGGACAAATATGTTGTACTAGTAGTCACCAAAGGTCATGCTATCTAGTTTACTGGTACTGCAGCCTTGCAAGTTGTTGCCCATCTGTGACTTAGTTTTAGAAACTATTCTTGCAGAATGCAGAAGACTAGTTCTCTTGCTCAGATCTTTTATTTTCAACAAGCCTTCTAGTTCATGTCTGCCCTAGCACTAACTAGTTACATTTGTGGAGGGGACCAGTAAATACACAGAATAATTCCCCTTTATTACTGCCACTGAGACTTGGATTATCATGTTGATCATTGATATGGCTACTTAAATAATTATTTCTGCAAATTGTGTATGAAAGTCCTCATACTCAAAATGGAGTGACATAATTTCTTTTGCACAGTCCATCCATGGGGGGTATTTTCACTAAAGTGCATATGCAAAATGCATTGTTCAGGTCAGATCCCATAACATTTTAAAAGATATTTCCCATATGTGAATGATTACCATTCATTTTCTGCAGCTCAGTTCAGCAAGAATCCTGAAGACAAAACTTGTCTCATATTTTATATGACTTTGGAGTTTGGAGTAACTGTGAACTAGGAAAAAATCAAGTTGATCTCATCACAGTCCTTCATTTTTGTTCTGTGTACTGGCACAAACATAGGGTGAAGGAAAGTATTTTGTCTCTGGAAAATTGAAAGTAAAATTATTGACAACTTCCTGCTTGAAAAGTAAAAGCAACATAATACAGAAAGAGAGTATGATGGACTACATGTGGCCTCTTGCATAACAGTGGATCAGCTGGTGAGTCATGAGAAAGAATAGAGATGAGGAATTTTCATATCCATATAGGACTATTGTCATTTGAAGCACATTCTCCCTCTAAGAAGTAAGATTTTGTAAGTTTGTATGTGGTGAAAATACTCTTAAATTGTTTAACGAACAACTTACAAACTAAGGACACTTACTCATATTTAAAAAAAAATACTTATGAGTTTATTCTACTCTGTGACATTTCTGTCCTAGTCAGCTTCCTCAATACCCACCATTTGGGGCTGAATGAAATATCATAGTACTATCTTTAAGAGTTTGTCTGTTTTGTTTTTACATCATTTTCCTTATCACATTTGAAAATTTCTTACTAATGAACCACACACACACACACACACACACACACACACACACACACACACATATATATATATATATATATATATATATATATATATATATATATATATATATATATATATATATATATATATATATGTATATATATATATATATATATATATACATACACTTTTATTTACAGTGTTCCTCTTGCATACTGCTGTATAACTAGCACTGCTACTAATATGTTACTTAAATTCTTTTTTCTTTAAAACTTCCTTTTTAAATGCATGCACTCACAAATGAGTTTGTCTTTACTTTTCTTCTGCTTTCTTTGTTCTGAGCCATTGTGGTCCGCATGCATTAGGTTTTAATAATGACCTATAAAACTTGCTGCTAATGAAGTAGAAGAAGCAGACAGAAGCACCTATCATCTTGTATAACATTATGCTTATGTTTTAGCCATAACCTCTCAACCTAGAAACATCAAAAATCTGGACAAAGGTTCATGGAAAATACGTACAAATCTGTACGCTGATTATCATAATGTTTGCATACATAATTATGGAACCCCCACTCACTCCAATGGAATTGTGGGATATCAAATTTCAAATGCAAACCGAAGAACAGACAACCAAAATATGGCACCAGTCAGGATATTAAGCTAATCTTTAATTTACAGAGCTATAAGCTTAGGTATACCATTCTAGTAACTCAGTATTGCGTAGTAGTTTGTTAAATTAAATTTATCAAGGCTACTTTTGAGGTATTCATCAACATAGTTTAATCAGGGACAGGTTATTTCATGCAGACATGCACTGTTTTTATGATCTGATATCAGATAGTAATGAACAGAGGTAGCAACTGACTGTCCAGGGATATGACCTGTAGAGCTACACAAGGTTGAGTATAGTCTTTAGATGACCACTTGTATCAGAAGCTCAATAAAATAAGAAAAAGTCAGTTGGATAGCTGATTTATATTACACCTGTGGCAGTTGGCACACACAGACAGAAATTACCGCTTGTTATAGTTCTTCACTTTACTAACTGTACTTATCAGCTACTGCAGAAATGTAGCAGGAAAATTATCTTAAGCACTGCAAAAACACAATGTTATCATGGAATTTGGCATTGTGGTCCACAGGACTCCTTTACTATATATTTGTTCATGGTAACTGACTGTTGCCAAGTTGTAGTCTACTGTTCAAGGCACTTTGATCCACAGTTCATACATAAATGTATAACTTGAATTTGTTGTAGATTGGCTACTTGTCAAACTGTTACTTTGCTTCACTGTTCTGTACTTCTCCTTTAACTGTCCATATTTACATATAGATCCCTGAATTATAAAACTGTAACAGAATTGCACAATACTGCGAATTACTGGAAATTTCACTTGACAATCATGGGTAGAGTTCTAGACTAACTAACAATCTTTGGTGTATGCAACACCATGTTTTTTTGGATTTTAAAGATCATTTCAGAACAGTGAATTTACTTAAAGAAAACATTTCAGAGTACTAGCATTTCCTCAGGCATCATACAAACTGAAAAGGTTGCAATTTCCAGACTTTTTCCTGAAGAAAAACTGTTGGTCAGTTTTTCTGCTCATTATGTCGGCCATTTAACCGGCAGCTTTTTTCATCAATAAGGTTGTTGTTAAGCTTGATAGACTTGGATAAAGGCATTCTTATTGTTGCTTTCATATGCTTTATCACTGAGCCATGATCTTAGTACAGATTTGTTGGTCTTTGTAGGAGAGAACTGTTGAGATATAATGTACTTCAAACATTGTCATTTTTCTGTTAGCATAAAATAAGCTTGGGATTTTTTTGCATGAAAGAAGCTTGTAAAATTCTTAAATTCCTACATCAATATCTCCCTGGTTCAGTGTGGTATTACACTAGAATTTATTTACTCCATTTACATGTTCTCTGCAGCAGTCCACAGCGAATGATGTAGCAACTAGCTGGAATTGTTGGTCAAGTGCAATGAAACTTCTGAACCTCGTATCAGCGTGATTATACAAGTCTGAAGCTGTCAGTATGCATGAGTGTTGGGTTTAGTGTTTTGTAAGGACTTCAGAGGAGGAAAGTGTACCAGTGTGCCAGCATTCAACTGCCAAATCTACAAAATAGGCTCCACTTTTGAATGCTTAACACTGCCCTACTTCTGTGTTTTGAACCCTGATGCTTTAAGTCCATTGCATTCAGGCGTTTGGTACAGTACATTAAACAGAGCAAAGTTGCAGATAAAGTAGAATGATAAAGTTGAAGAATCTCCACATTTTTCATTTTCATGAAAGCATTCAGCTGCTAAGTGCAAAAAATTATAAACACACACACCGCTAAGCTAGTACTTCAGAACTGCTAAGCTAGTAATTCAAAATATAAACATACACAAGAACTGTAAGTTAGTAATTCAAATATAAATGCTTGCGGAAGCTGGTGCTTACATCTTGTGGAAGCTCAGTACAGAACCATATCATCAACTATAAGACCACCAGTAAGCTAGCTAGTGGAGCACTATCGACTGTATTAACACCATCAGACTGCTGTATACCGCTAAACAGCCTTTTCTTTATCAGGGTCTGAAGATTAAAAATCTAAGGATTAGTCTTTACAATCATTAAAGAGGATCAAACTGAAGATAACTTGCCTTTTTTTCCTCATAATGCCTTTGGATACTAAATCTTACACTGTTAGTAATGATAACGTTTCCTATAGAGTTAGTTGACTTATGTATGAAGAAAATCAAGTAAATCGGTGGGCCGTACAATAACAGTAGTTAAGATGTATGTCTGTGAAGCATTCTTCATTCTGGTGTCAACACAGAACAACTCACATTAAGAGTCTATTAATTAAAAAGAAGGAAGAATACCATTCCTCGGGGTTAATTAATAGTGTGCTTGTGTGTGTGTGTGTGTGTGTGTGTGTGTCTGTGTGTGTTTGTGTTTGTGTGCACGCACATAAGGATGAAGTCATTTAGCTGGGTCTGTTTATAGTACTTCTTACCATACTTTTTGTGGCTGCGAGTGATTACCACTCTGATTAGGTCTTTCCCAAAAAGGAACAAATATGCTGAATACCTGAGGAACTTGAGAGTTGTTAGGAATGACAGAGAAAATGTTTTTAAGAAATTACCTCATAAATTTGAACTACAGTAAATTTATCTAACAAAAGCAAGAATTGCTAACTACTCATATAGGTGTAGATGTGCGGACTTTATGTTTTATAGTGTATGGACCGAGGTGCTGTGTCTCTTTTAATCTTTCCCTTCTGCCCTATTGTCAGTGAGTCTTCAAGAAGACTGATCTGTCCTAAGCAACTACATGTCATTAAAGTAAATTGGTGCTGTGTGTATGGAGATGAAATATAGTTGCTGTTACTATGCAGTGCAACATAATCCATACTGCAAAAAAACTTAATTCCATATAATCAGTGTGACTAATACACTATGTTCTTATACCAAATGACAAACCACTGCTGTGTCCTGATAGTGATAACTGAGATGTACTCGGTTACATATTGTTCTGCCAAATGTTTGCGGAATTGCTCATAATTCAAATATAAACGCACATGCACACACAAGAACTGCTAAGCTAGTAATTCAAATATAAACACTTGCAGAAGCTGGTGCTTACATCTCGTGGAAGCTCAGTCAGTACAGAACCATATCATGGACTATAAATGCTTGCAGAATTGCTTGTGAAGTAGAAGCTGGTGCTTAAATTAAATAATGGTGCTTAAATTAAATAAATGCTTGCGAAAGAGAACCACTTAAGCTACTAAAATTGATCTTGTGTTAGCCTTACCTGGAGCAGTGGCTGGCCATAAAGTACATTGAATCCCTTGAGCTGAGCTCTCAGCCAATTCCGACAGTCTGGCAGGCTGTTCACAGAGCTGATGTCATCGCGCATGCCTCTGCATGTGATGATGCCAGCGCAAAAATAAAAGGTAAAATTTTTTTTTAAAAAAAGCCAGGGAATTTGGAAATTAAGGGGTGCCACTTGGGAATCGTGGCACCTCATTATTTGGACCTCAAAACCGGTAAAAAATGAGATATTTGGTATGTTCTAGAGGTATGGTTGTAGTATGCATTCTATTTGCATTCATTCTGTTAAATTGCTTAATTTACTCATTCCTATAGTGCCTTTTTTGTATACTTCCAGTTAACACCCATAGTTACTTATGGCATCCAGATCATTTCTGGATCTGGCTTCTTTAAGTAAGTGACTTACTAGCTAATAGTAGGCAATATTAGAAAGGGCAAGGATTAATTAGCAAAATGGTGCTAAGAATGTTAATCTAGGATATCGTTCAATGGAAAAATTAATCACTGTTTGCCACTTCTTCCTATTTATGATCATACTTCCAAAACTGAGATACCTACATGTTATTGAGGAGTATGGTGTGAAATACTAAGGTGGAAGACAGGAAAAGTCATTGTCAATGTCCATTTATATCACATTGTACTTGAAATATTGCTAGCTGTTTTTCAGCAATTATGAAAATAAACATTATTTCCATATGTACTTAATATTTCAAAATAAGTGATTTACAAATTGCTTCATGGTATGAGGTAAAACCTTAGATGTTGTTGAAGAAAACTGTCTTTAATATTTGTACTTTAAGTTGCAAATCTTTAGAGACATTCAGTGTGATTAATGTTGCTAAACAAGTAAGCATATGTTTTCACATTTCTGTAAATATCTAAATAAAGATATACTCACAGAAGAATAATTTCTTGCTGTCATGTGAACACCTATATCTGGTCAATCAAAGTGTTCTAACAGTATATATCTATGTTGTACATTTTTCAAGATATGACAGCTTATTTGTGAAAATTTAGAAAAATATAATTCTGGGTTTGTGTGAATTAATAATATATTGTAATATTACAGTATTTAAGAAAAACTCAGTTATCACCGCAAAAAAATTCTCTGGACTGGAATGATGTGCATAGTGTGACATTGCACTTCACATAGGTGTTCAGTTAAAGTGATTGTAATTTTCTTATCTGCCCTGGTTGTATCTTTTGTACGTATATTAGACTTGGAGGTTTTCTCCTTTGGCTTTCACTGAAAAAGGGCAATCCCGGTAAACAAATGCTAATAAATGCATTTATACTCACTGAGGTCAGAAAGCTGGTCAATTTCTAAGGATCCACAGATTTTCTTTTACTTGTAGCTGCATTCTTTTCTGTGTCGTTAGCTATAAACTTACTGAGTCTTTGTTTAGTTACGGATGTTATGTATACCTCTGAAATAATATAGAATTTAAATATCTGGTAAAACATTTACAGAACATAGCAGTAGTTGTAGACAGTGGAAGGGATTGTTTCAAGCTGCTTAGCAAGTAGATGACTGACACAAAAAGCAATTGCTAAGCAAATCTCAGTAGGATAATACAGTTTGCATGATGCTAAATCTTTATTACTGTGCAAAGACATTTTCTGACTACAAGATTGTATATTTTACTGGTCACATGCCTAGGGATATTTTCATCTGTGTATACTAAGGATTCATAAATGTATTGTCTAATTTAGTCAGATTTATTTTTCACAAAAAGAAGAAATAAGTAAGACTAAAAAGAAAGAGATTTGCTGTAGAACCAGGCACAACTATTTTTTTTGTTTTCTACATACTTTCAGTGGACTAAATAGCTGATATTTTCTAAGACATGAAATGTGATGGTCTGACTGACTGAGGGAAGTAAAGTGGGGAAGGACTACAGAGACAGCATTTATAACTCACATTCCATTTCTTTAAAAAGTTTTATGTTAACTTTGCTTTCCTCTAACCTCATCAAACACTTTTTAAATAACTAAGAAGAGCCATCGCAAATCAACCAATGATACTCCTAATGAGGATTCTCAGACTTAGCAGTATTTCTCACTACTTCTGCTGTTAGTCATTAAAAGTATGAGCTGACTGTAGAGACTAGGGCATTACAGAGTCCTCAGGTGTGCTGTCACAGTGTGATTTAGCAAGAAGTAGCTTTCCAGAATGCAAAGTCATTTCAGCATGACTGCCTCCTCAAGAGCAATCAGGGATAGAAATACACAAAATTAGTAATAAGCAGTTGTTTTGGTTTTGGCATTTTTGTACTGGCATAGAACTTCATGATAAGATATGCTTCTGCAATAGATGTCCTTTAAAAGGAACCAGATCTACCCTCTATCACTGCCTCATATTATTAATAGCAGTATCTTAGATTACAACCTGAAAGCCCTTTCTTAGTCCTTTACATTTAAGGGCATTTGAGATGCTTTGTTACTTCTGCAACACACCATTGTTAAGTTTATGTTCAACTTTTGTTAGATTGATGTTGTTAAGCTCTTTAATATTGCATATACAATAACAAACTTAAGAAAATTATAGAAAATACTTTTAAACAAAGTACTATGTGTAATCAGTTGCAGCTATACTAGATAAAGTAATACAATGATAAACAAAAAAATACAATATAAAGTAGAACATACAAAATAAGGTACAGATAAATAAAATGTATGAAACGTAACACATTATATAAAAATTGAAGAGTGAAGCTAGCCTTGAGTGACTTCACCAGACCTTATACTGCAACAAAAGGATGGTACAACAGTCATGTAGTATTTGAACAAACAGGAAAGGACATGGTCATTGCCAATGAGATAGATTGTCAGCATGGGCAACAGAAGAAAATATTTATTTCCATTCACATTTCCCTCAGTCCTGCATTAACTGCATCTATTATAGATTTTGTATCTGACCATTTATCAAGTACAATGATTGTATTAGCCTTCTTAGTGTTTTTGCTATGGCCCTGCTACTGATTTCCTTAGAAGATGTAAAACTAATCCTCCAGGAACTATGCATTTAATATTGCCATGGAAAAATACTGTTTTGGCTTGGACTGTGAATTTTATGTTAAAAAATGAACTCTGTATCTAATTGAGCCTTCATATTTGGTTGACATTGAGTGTCAGACTTAAATTGTTTTCTGCTAGTACCAATATCTGCTAATAGGATTTCTGAAACACAAGTCTTTATATGTCCAAAAACTTTTCTGGCATTAAGGTATATGATGTCTCATTGAAGAGTACCCCTTTCTTTCTGCCCAAGGTTGTACCTAAACCATAAATCAATTTATTTAGCTCAATGGTCACTTTGCAAAGCAGGACAATAAAGGGGAAATACTGCTGTATAGCCTTGTTTTTTTAGGTAATTCAAGTGTTAAATGAAGACAATGTTGTCCTTCAGAAAGGTATATAAGATTTGTCTCCTCTGTTATAGGCAAGAGGGCAGACTGTTAGGCAAATAGATCTTAACTAAATGGTTAGGAAACAGCAGTTCATTTTGCTGTGAAAAAATACAGCAAAACTCTACAAACAGTGGTGAGGACACAGTCCTCAATCAATAGAATTATTTTGCAAGATTTATTTGAGGGATTTCTTCATAAATACAGATAAAGATGCTATTTCACAAGGGTTTCACCATGGCTGAGGTATTTAAAGATGGACTGCTAGAGTAAGACAGGATTTGCAATGGGCTATACTAAATGATCTGGGTGGGTGTTGGGGGAATTCTTCCTTGCAAAATAAAGTTTTCTTGGATGTTCACCAAAGATAGTTTCAGCAAATGTTTTTCAAATATTTTACCTTGATAGAAACTGTTTTAGGCAACCCGAGAGGAATATCTGCTGCAGTGCCGCTCACAGTAGCATTTCTGCTATTCTTGATGTCTTTCTAGCATCTGTGTGCCTTGATTCTCTGTCATTATTGATAATTCAGGCACTGGTAATTTGCTTTTTAAACATTTGCTCTTTATCTGAGTTTGAATGAAAAATTGATATTCAGCAGTCCACATAGTTACTTCGAAGGCTACTTCATCTGATTATTTTTTTTTTTGTTTCTGGATGCTTCCATCCACTTCCTCTTTACAATCTAATAGCTTTTCAGTTATATGCTTGAATCTGATCCTTGTATCTCCTAAATTCCTTACTTTGAAAATGTAAGCAATTATCAGATATAAAAATATTAGGTGTGCCTTCTCTCAAAATTATTTACTTTAGTACACATGTTATATTGCAGCTGATAATATCTGTCAATATTGTCACTTCAGGATATTTGAAATAATGCTCTTCACATATAAATGCATCACTTTTTTGAAATGGAAAACACGTAATCCATAGTGCTTGAGCTGGGTCAGACATCCAACCTGCGACCTGGAGGGTAACATGACAAATTAAAAGAGTACTAAGGTTAAGCCCAGAAGATATCACCTTAGCTCTTAGCTTTCTAATGTAGATAATGCCTCTAATCCCCTCCAAGCAGGAGTAATAAGATGCCTTGTGGAAGCTTTTTTAAAATATTTTTTAAATTTTAATCAAGCCCTTTAAGTGATCTTATGGGGAAGCATTTTGCTCTCATGTTACTACCAGTTACAGTTCTGTTATTTAAAGCATTCAGAAACATAGAGGGGGAATCCAAGGGTGCTGAGTGGTTTGAAAAGAAAAGGTAGTGAAATAAGTGGACCAATCCCTGGGCTTGGAATTGAATCCCTTATTTGAATATTTCAAACAGCCCAAGGAGGGCTTTACAACTTAGCCTTTCTTGAATCCTCCCATTAAGTTTACAGTTCATCAAGAAGTGCTTGTTTATGTAAAGAAAGCAAATATTCACTACAACTCCTGCTAAGACCAAAAAGCCTATGTAGAAGCTTAGATTCCAAGGAAAATTATTCCAATAAAAAGCCAGAATGAATAGGAGTCATCTTCGGCTCACAAAACGTTATGATCAGAACTGGTTTCGGTAAAAACATTGACAGTCTCTCTTCCGCCAGCTTCACAGTTGTCAGAGCCACTTGTGATTCAGGAAAAGTCACCTAATAGGCTCCTCAGCTGAACTTTTTCCTGAGGGAACTGTTCAGGATCCCTTCTCAACAACCTTCTACTTCTTCTTTTTGATCTTTCAGGTCCTGCAAGAGTACATCTGAGACAGAGTTAGATTGCTTCTTGGGGAGCATCTTGAAGATGCAAAATGAGATGGGAGTCCTCCCATCTTCTCCTTTTCTGAAGGTGGCACAGGATGGCATTTCCTCCCTTCATCTAGTTCCTTCCGTGATTTAGATTTTGTAACTTGTGGTTTTGGGCCTTATTCTGGACCAAAGGTCTGCTCCCTTTCTGTCAAACACAAGACTTGATTTAGCATTTCAGGTGCCTGTTGTGATGCACTTGACCCTGACAGTACAAGAGCCAAGACTGTCTATGGACCATCCATTAACTCCAAGGCCTCAGCACCATTTTTGCAGCTTTCTCACACCACGTCCCTGTTGTGTTGGAAACTTCATCCTTTAATACTGAGTCCCGCAAAAGCAGTTCTTAGGATAACTGCATATGTTAACAGCAGCTTTAAGAATGCAGAATTGGATTTTAGCACAGTAGAAGGTATTACCCAGCTATATTGAGATTAAAGAACAATATATATATATATATATATATATATATATATATATATATATATATATATATATAAAATATAATATACCACTTGCAAACCAACAAAGAAGGAGGGCTCAAAGTTATCATCTGTGACTGTTCCAAGTGCGCATGGTTCTGCCCAGGTCCTGGAAATGTCCGCTGCCTCTCCCTCTAACCTGAGAACTTGAAGCTGGTGTTGGTGATCCAAGGATATGATTGTAGCATGCTGGGGATAAAAAAGGCTGCTGTTGATTAGAAGAGTTAGGTACATCATCCAGGTCGGAGGTGTTAAATCCTGAGGAATGCGTAGATGCTGAGTTAGGAGAATCTTGTATTACAGCAGGAGCTGTAGGTCTTTGAATTCCAATGGGTGGAGGGGGGGGGGGGGCGAGCTGTGAAGCGTTTGCTGGAGTTATTAATTGATACAGGGTAAGGTGTGCCTGATCAGTCTTGAACTAAATCCCATTTTAGTTTAGATTTTTTTTTTCTTTTTAATGACATCCATAATGTGCTTGGAACGTTTGGGAGAAATACTATCAAGTAAAGAATGAAACAGATCAAAGTGCGAGTGTTGGTGCATAGAAGCATTAAGATCTGGAATTTCATTCTTGAGATTGTCCAGTCTAATAGTGTTGTTTTTGATAAGTACTTTGCGTGCTTCAAGACTTGCCCCATTGTAAGTATCTATCAGTTCCTTGTATAAAGGTGAATCAACAGTCATTCTGTTGTGAAGTTTGTAGCAACATAACTCTTGTGGCACAATTTTGTGATGAAGGCAGGTCTGTAAGTATAAATTGTCATATTCGACATTTTTGGAAATAGTAAGCAGTCTACCAAGTTTAACAATCATAGATTTGCATTTGTTGCCAGGTCCGTTGATCGGAGTTTGTATCAATGGGGGAGCAGGCGTAGGAGAATGGCTAGAAAGAAACGGGTTAAATGATCCATCAGTATTAATGAAGTCAAGGACGAAATAATTTCTTCTTTGTGTGTTAAGTGTACCTTGTGAAGTAAATGTGGAGTGCTCAGGAGAAGGCTGAGTAAGCTGGGTAGGCCTAGTTTGACTACAGAACTCCACATGGTATCTGTTCAGTAGTTCCTGAGTCTTGCTGTTGGTGTCTGCCATGGACTGCAGTAAATGAATAAATTCCTGGTGTATGGAATAAGTAGAGCAAGAGTATTATGATTTGTTGCAACTAGATTTCACATAGCCTGCAGCTGTACTTCATGTGCTGTCAACCTTTGAAGATGTTTTCATAACAGCCAGTAGTATGTTGGACAGTCAGCCCCCCCCTCGCCCCCAAAAGTCTGATAGGATACATAAGGTACCACAGACACATACATTTTTGTATTCTAATCCCAAATTACATCCATCAATGATTTTTTTATCAAAGCCTTCAACTGCTAACCATATTGAGAATGCCATTCCATCTAGCAAGGATGGGAAAGCTTTTGAAAGACCTGGGAAAGAAATGTGCATCCTTCTGCTATTTTAACTTAAAGAATTTTGAACTGCCAGGCTCTTGTGTTAAAATTTAATAGGTTAATTTTGAGAACATGAGAAAGTTAACCTTTCTTATTCACAGATGAAACCTTATTTTAATTCCTTAGTCTTGCCGGGTATCCAAACATTCATTAAAGTGACCTTATGACTTCTGATTCTGCATTGAGAGTGGCTCCTGCTGGCTGTGTTATGAAATTTGCTCAGTTATGCTCTGAAAACTTAGCAGAAGATGTTAAAGTTAAGATTTCAAATTCTCTTCTGATATATATGTGTTATTTTGGCCCTTTGTTACTGAGATCCTTAAAAGATTTGATGAAAGCAGAAAACTTATTCAAAGGCTTACTCAGCTTGGTTAACCTTTTTTCAAAGTTCAGTAAAATCTTTTCTTCTTTTCAGGCTCCTTTTCCGGGATTTGGATTAAGAAGTTGAAGCAAAGTTTCAATAGGCAGAATTTCAAAAAGCAGTGACAATGAGGCTCAATGAAGAAAGGGGCAGTCTCCCTGAACCAAAAAAGTCTGAACGACTATTTGCCTGTTCAGCCCTCTCACCCTATTTCCACCCTCGCAATCTTGCATACCTCTTCATAATTCTAGGCACCCATCTTCCCCTGCAGCATCAGCTTATTCCAGGTGAGTAGGCTCTGAGAATGGAAATGAAACTCCCTCACTACTTTATCCTGCAAACCAGACTTCCCTGTTTCTTCTTTTAGAACAAATGCTGGCTTAGGGAGTGATAGAACATGTGCCCCCAACACAGATGGGCAGAGGTTTTTAACTCAGAGATTTTTCTGGTGACAAAGAAAGAGGTAACTTATAGACCAATCCTATGAAATCTTTTTTGTTAAGGTTCCAAAATTCAGAACATTAAATGTTCCAAGCATTTTGCCTCTTATACCACCCTGCAACTTCATGGTAACATTGGACATAAAAGATGTCTGTATTCATATTCCAGTTTGGAAGGAATTCAGATGTATTTTAAGGTTTTCTGTGTCTGATTAACATTATCAGTTTTCTGTCTTACCCAATGGTTTCTGCAGTGTTCCAAGGGTATTTTCAATGTGCCTGCCTCCAATGATTGTTTACTTCAGGCTTCAAGGAATCGCCATCTTTCCATATTTGAAGGATTGTCTGATTCTTGCAGACACCTTTTCCCATTATCAGAATTCCTTGACATGCATCAAAAAACTCTTGCAGTCTAGGGATTCAAATGAAATTACAGAAATCATCTCTCATCCTTTCCAACTCACTAGTTTTTCTATGATGTCTTCTGGATTCATCCTAAGAAGAGCTTTTTCCATTGGGCAAAGTAGTGCAGTACAAGGGAATCTTTTTGAACTTCCCCTGTCAATTTTAAGTATCTGCAAGGACGTTTTTTGGATTAGCCAAACTTCATATGAGAAGAATTCAGTTGTACCTCAGATCACTCTGAGCTCAGTATCAACCCCCATTATCTTTTCAGGTTCCAATTATGGGGTTTGTTAGAAGGGAGTTACTGTGGTAGGTACACTGGCCTGGTTATCTCTCAACCCAGGTCTGTTCTTCTCTCTTCAGCCCCCTTCTCAGTTTGTGTTTTACATGAACTTCAGAATGAACTGGCTCCCCACCTAAGCACCATATTCAATCATAGTCTCACGTCAGACTTTGTGCCCACTGAATGGCACACAGCAACAATTTTCCCACTCTACAAAGGGGAGCCACCACTGATCCTGGGAACTATCGCCCTATTAGCCTGATGATCCTGGTCTGCAAAGCCATGGAACGTATCATCATGGAACTCATAAACAAAGACATTGGTAACCTCCAAACTCTGGACTCCACCCAGTTTGGGTTTGTGAAATGCAAATCATGCCTTCTGAAACTGATCGACTTCTTTGATGCAGTCACCAAAGATGTACACAAGGGTAAGGTGGCTCACACAGCCTATCTTGACCTCACCAAGGCTTTCAACACCATTCCCCCATTCTGGAATTATAACTAAATTCACTAAACTAGGTATAAATCCCTACATCACAAGATGGGTTGCCAACTGGCTCACTGACAGAACTCACACTGTAAATGTTGCAGACTCCAAACCTGACTTCAAATCAGTGACAAGTGGAGTACCACAGGGTTCAGTCCTGGGACCTCTCCTGTTTGGTATCTACTTCTCTGAAGTACAGGCTAACACAGAAGGCCTCTGGCTAACAAAGTTCACAGATGACTGCAAAGTAGGAGCCATAGTTGATTCCCCAAATGATGTGTACTTCCTACAGAAGGGCCTCACTGAGACAGATGTCTGGTGTCAAAGCCATGGCCTCAAGCTCATTGCCAAAAAGTGCATTGTCATCCCCATTGGTAAAAACTCTGTACCCATGAACTACCACATAAATGGCAGTCTACTTAACGCCGAATGTGTGATGAGACCTTGGGACCCAGGTGGACAGTAGTCTCTCCTTTGATAATCACATCGCCACAATAGTCAGGAAATCCTTCTATGTGGCACACCTCATCACAAAAGGATTCTCATCCAGGAAAAAAGAGGTCATGGTTTCCCTCTACTCGGCACTCAATAGACCCATTATAGAGTACAACGCCCCTTTTGGAATGTACCTCACAAGACATCTGCAGCAGCTGGAAAGGCCACAGAAGTACCTTACAAAGAGGATTACTGGCCTCAAACAGATGACCTACACTGACCGTCTCAAAAAACTCCAGCTTTACTCTGTAGCATATTTCTTTCTCCGAGGAGATCTCTGCCTAACATATAAAGCTATGTTAAACCCAGAGCTGTTGGACATGCTACTCCTAAAGAAATCCCAGTCCCTCCGAGCTACACTCTCTAGGGACCTAAACATTGCCACCACAATAAACAGGACATGCTGGAGGGATAGATTCCTGTCCCAGAGTCTTCCTATACTCTGGATCAAGCTACCCATCTATATCGAGCAAAGTTCCTCATTAGCACTCTTCAAGAAAAATCTTGATGAGTGGATGGGAAATAGGAAATACACCCTGGGGATCACTTCTGTGGCTCTGCTTGCCAGGGGCACAGGAAATTAACTTTCTTGGGTGGTGTAAGCCAGGGAACCTTGCTGGCTAGGCTTACTTAGGCCCTTGGGCCGATAGCCTAGTACCTACCTATGAACCTGTTAAAAGACATGCTTCAGAATATGTTTGGTGAGTAGTTTCAAAATGGGTAAAAGTACAGGGTCTTTGGAACTCCCAGGACAGACAAAAACAAATAAGTTTCAAAGATGTTTTGAAGGCCTTAAATCATATCTGGTCTCTAGGACCTCTTCAAGTTATCACAGACAACACTACAGTGATGTGGTAAAATTTTAGTAGACTTGCTATGGTTACCTGGGAGACAGCAACTCAACTCACATTAACTCGTCAGGTTTGTACATTCTGTCAGAGCAGAATATTTTAGCAGACAAGATGCCCATGGCCAGAACACCGCCTTACAAATTGAAACTACACACAGGGGTCTTTTTTTATATTGATCTTATTGTGGAGAACATCTCTAATAGATCTGTTTTTTCCCTTTCAAAACAGATAGAAAAAGAAGTTCTGTTCCAAGATTCCTTGCAAACAGGACTAGAGGACACACATTTTTTCATTCCCATGGAGAGGAATGTTCCTCTATATC